>NC_065422.1:3887753-4191826 GCF_024362695.1 Pectinophora gossypiella
CGGTGCACTGGCCCTACTAAAAAATAAAACAAACAAAATTGACCTGGACGAGGATGAGTAAATGAGCGATATCGTTGCAATACTTCCTATTCCAAACATTTTATTATGTAATAGGATAAGACAATACTAATAATCCTGATTAACGCATGATTTGAGACGATTAAACATTGCTTGAAATCAAGTTCGTGTTACCTTTGACTCCAATAACGTATTGTTATGCTGGAAGGTTTCTTTATTTTATATTGCTTATCATTCATTAGTATTTAAAGAATGAATGTATCAATGTGCTAAGAAGATATTGATTAAATTTTATTATTATTTGGTTACAAGAACATAGTTACAAAATGTCTTAAAAATGATTGAAGATAAACGAATTTCACCAATAGACATTATCAAAGTAATCTGTGAAGTAAATTTTATTAAAGGAAATTAGTGAATGTAGTTGCTTTCTAGTTTAACAGAATAAAATGACAAGTGCCCTTACCTATTTGAGTAACTGGATAAATCTAAGGGAACAATAATACACGTGCTATAACCAAATTAAAGTAAACTGAAAGTTTTTTCTAATGTGTTCATATTATAATCTTCTGGTTAATGCTGTAATTTAAAATTAAAAAGAATAAAATAATAATCTTCAGTATCTCCGTAAATAATCACTAGAAAAATGTGGAAAAAATTGAGAAGGTGTATTTCAACTCATAGAAACAGAATATCATAAAACATTAAAAAAACGATATATGCGTTTGTCATTTTATTCTCCGGGGACGGCGAGTTAATAACCGTAACTTCTCTTGTCCGTATTGAATGCAGTGAGGATGCACCGGCCAAGCCTTTATTGCATCAAAGAGAGTAGTTTTGACGTAATAAAATGCGCTCTAGGCACAAATCGGGCATGGAAATAATTACAAATGGCTCCCCGGTTATAATTGGTGGTTGTGCAGGCGCTTCGCATCGCACTAGCTCTGTTAGGTGTATTCCCATTACGACGCAAGAGAAACGCCACACGGGCGTGTCAGGCAATGAAACCGTTGCGTCGTAACGCCATAAAATAAGAAATAATACTACGTATAGAACGGCAACTCTCCGCTCCCCACCAGCGTCTGAGCTAGGTTTACCTCACCCCCTCGAACATAGTACTCGACTAGTCGTAGTGCACGACTTGAATCGTATGGTGTCAGACACACACAGATGCGCGTGTACGATCTTCTTCTGTCTTGTGGGTTGTGAGGTAGATTACCAACCTCATCAACCCTGGTGTCAGGGTTATTATTGAGCCACCATAGGCCCCTGACATGGCTCATGTAACGACTACGTACTTAGATCAGTAAGTAGTAACGGGGACCAACGACTTGACGTGCCTTCCGAAGCACGGATCATCTTACTTTTGGACAATCAGGTGATCAACCTGTAATGTCCTAACCAAACTAGGGATCACAAAGTGATTTTTGTGATTTGTCCCCACCGGGATTCGAACCCGGGACCTCCGGATCGTGAGCACAACGCTCAACTACTGGACCACAGAGGCCGTTGTACGGCTCACGGTGTACGATAACACAACATAATTATGATTTTAATTTAAGTATATTGTTAGTCATTTTAAAGCAACCCAACCCCTTTAGGGTTAAATGGTGTGTTTTATTGTTTTTAGTTTACAAGTTTGTATAAGTTTAAAATAAATAAAAAATAATGTGTTTAGGATACCTGTAATAACTCCAGAACCACTCAAACATCCCTCTCTTAAATAAATACTACACTATATTGATAGGGTAGGGCTTAGAGGTAAACTGCAGCATAAGGCGGCGATCACAATAGATCTTACAGGTCGCAGTCACAGCGCATGAAATAAGGCCTGCATAGTCGCCAGCCTAAAAAATAATGTTGACATAAAAGGGAAAAAAATGAAATTGGTGCAAACGAGAATAGCCCACATGCGCTGGCGCACGCGTACAGTTACGCTATAAACTATCATTAGTGTGATGCGCACTTTGATCGGAAATTACCCCGATTTGTTTGTAGGTATGTGAAATTGATCACTTTTTATTAGTTTGCCCGCTTTTATCACTATACTTTGCAATTTTTCATGGCGAGTAAATCGATTATCATAGTTGCGTCTGCGTCTAGTGAAGACGAGTATAAACGAATTGTAATTAAAACCGTTTAATTGTTTTAGGTAAGTATTTTGAAAGCAGAACGCGGGGTGTTCGTTTTTTAATTGGATAAGAAGCTGTAAAAATGTGGTTAAAGAAAGGTAGGGTCGAAATTATGGAACGTTTGAAACAAAATAATAACTGATAACGTCTTAAAAATAAACAAATTAGCAGTAAATTAAACTTTATAATAATTATGATTTATAGAATAGAAATTGTTTATTATGAAAGGACGCCAAAAAAGGACGCGGTTACTATTTACTGATCTAAGTGAGTAATCGTTACGTGAGCCATGTCAGAGGCCTTTGGCGGCTCAATTATAACCCTGACATTAGAGTTGATGAGGTTGGTATTCCACCTCACAACCCACACGATAAGAAGAAGATAAAAGTACGCCAAGCACAAAGATAAGACAATAACATCACTTATTTTTTTTCACAAAACAATTACAAAGCATAGGAGGATGTTCATTAGTATGATCATAAGGTGGTGGTGGACGTCATCATCATCATCAGCCCATTAACGTCCACACTGCTGGGGCACGGGCCTTCCCTATGGATGGATAGGGAGATCGGGCCTTAAACCATCACGCGGGCCCAGTGCGGATTGATGGTTATTAACGACTGCTAATGCAGCCGGACCAACGGCTTAACGTGCCTTCCGAAGCACGGAGGAGCTCGAGATGAAAACTTTTTTTTTGTGGTCACCCATCCTATGACCGGCCTTTGCGAAAGTTGCTTAACTTCAACAATCGCAGACCGAGCGCGTTAACCGCTGCGCCACCGAGCTCCTCAGGTGGTGGACGTCCTGAGATAAAAATTAAATTAATAACAATTATAATAAAAACATAATTAAATTAAAATGAAATCGAATATTTACTATTATACTACAACGTTGCATCCTCAAGATTCATTATTAACTATGTAGTTCACTTTTCAATCTACTGGGCATCACAAAGTTTTAGAGCTATAATGTAAAAAAAAAAAAACATTAAACTGACACCATACCCCCTCCCTCGCTCCGCCACCGGCCCGCGCCTCGATCAGCTGTCATTTCGCTTTCTTTGTGCGGGCATTGCAACATAAAAAATAAACGAATTTCATTCTTAGTGTTGTTTAATAGCAAAAGCTAGTAAAATATTACTTAAATATGGGAAAAAGGAAACACAAAGATAAAAAATCACATCGATCGAAGAAAAGAAGGCGTGAAAAAAGATATTATTTATCGGATTCGTCGTCATCGTCAAGTGAAGGTCAGTAATTACTACTTACTCATTCTCATTAGCTAGGTAGTGAGTTATTATTAGGGGTTTATACCTACCAAAAATACTGTATAAGTAATTTCTAATAAATGAGTTTAATAAATTGCATAATAAACAGAAAAAATAAATAAAAAGAGTAGACAACATAGAAAAAGTTAGACATTAATGTCTACCCACTTATTTTTTTATTATTATAAAAAGATATGGAACTGTTGAATAACAGTAACCACAACCTAGGTAGGTATCTACCTAATGACATATTTTTTTCAGCTTTATGGTTATTCTCCGCGCCGTGTGCGCGGCTGATACCATTATTGTAGTCTAATGGTGTAACGTGTTTACTCCTTGACCTTTTATGATATTATTGGGTTACATGCCGTGTCGTGAACACGGATGATACCTTATTTCGTCCAGTGTCGTAACGTGTTTACGCCCCGTGACGCTAAACTTAAATCTACCTCCTGTGGGAGGTTTATTGGTAAATATTATATTTACAGATGAATACTACGATGCCGAGCAGTATAGATACCCGGAGATAAATAATACGCCTGATTATGAAGACATAGTGTCCATACCGGGTTCGGAAAAATCTATCGAAGCCAGTGCAAAGAATGATGATAACATAGGAGAAAAAAATCTTTCTGTGGCTCCTAGTGCTGATGTTACATATAATGAGGGTACAACGTTGGACAATAATTTGCCCAGTACGAGCGCGGAGGCGCCAGCCTTACCGACAGAAATCCTGGAAGCCCTGGGCGACCCAAAAGGAAAGGAGGAAGTCCTAGGTCCAAAAATACAGGAGGAGATTGCCAGTCGATGGGGACGCGTGCTCGTAGATGGTCTAAGCAAGGATCGAAAACAAGAGATTTTGGCCAGCTCGTTAATACCTGATAATTTTCGTTTAGCAAAAGCTCCTCTGTTAAACCCGGAAGTTATTCCAGCGCTAAGTGACTCTTCCAAAAATCGAGACAAGATAGTAGAAAGATTACAAAACCAACTCGGCTTGGGTATATCAAAGCTAACATACTTAGCTACAGATGTTATTGAAGGCAATGTCGAAAAGCTAGACATTTTGAAAAAAATCTCGGAAGCCAGCCAGATTCTTTTAGACTTGCATAACGAACAAACTAAAGCAAGACGAAGAATGGTGATAACATCACTTGATAAAAAGTTTGTAGGTATGATCGCAGACGCTAAACGAGACACATACCTATTTGGAGCGAATCTCGGAGAAAAAATTAAGGCGTCAAAAACGGCTGAAATGTCGGGCTTGCAAATAAAAAGAAAGGATACGTCAAACACTCGTACACATCCTCAACAGGGAAACTGGAGGGGCCCACCCCGGGCACAAGCTCAGCGTGGCTACCGACAGGGGGGGCAGAGAAACCGCTACCCGACGCAGTCAAACCGCCGCCCTCCACAATCGGCATCAGCAGTAGACCGCCAACCGCGGGGGCCAGCGAAGCAGACTCCCAAGTCAACCAAGACTTAATGGAGGTAATTCCCCATGCGGGAAGATTACGTTTTTTTATAGACCAGTGGTGTTTGATAACAGATGATCCCGTAATATTAGAATATGTAACAGGCTTTGTCATTCCGTTCGAAAGTACGGTTACTCAAAACTTCGCCCCTGAAAATAATAGTTTTAATCAGTCGGAAATAGATCAAATTCATTTCGAATTACATAAATTAAAATTATTAGCAGCTATAGTGGAATGCAAGAACGCTATACCTGGTCAGTTTTTGTCTAAAATATTTTTAATTCCAAAACCAGACTGCTCATATCGCTTTATACTAAACTTAAAAAACTTAAACAAGTTTATTTGTCCTAACCATTTTAAAATGGAAGACATAAGAACTGTCACGAAGCTTATGACTAGAGGTTGTTTCATGGCTACTATAGACCTGAAGGATGCGTATTTTTTGATTCCCATTCATGATTCAAGCAAGAAATATTTAAGATTTAAATTTCAAGACGTTACTTACGAATTTCAATGCTTACCCTTTGGCTTGTCCATAGCGCCACTAGTTTTTACAAAACTATTAAAACCAGTTGTGTCATTTCTCAGAAAAAAAGGTCATATATTAGCTATATATCTAGATGACATCATATGTATTGGCTATTCCTATAAGGAATGCGTCTCTTGTGTTACAGAAACGATTGGTCTTCTCGAAAAGCTAGGTTTTATAGTAAATTATACAAAAAGTAAATTAATACCAAAACAGATCCAAAAATATCTAGGTTTCGATTTAGATTCGAAAAACATGTGTTTACGTTTACCTTCTGATAAACGACGAAAAACTTTAGACCTCCTGACAAAAATATCTAATAAAAAACTAGTTATCATCAGGGACTTTGCTAAACTGTTGGGGGTACTATGCTCATCCTGTCCAGCGGTAGCCTATGGACGGATATACACCAAGCGCCTGGAACGAGAAAAAATGCTGGCTCTGCGCAATTGCAACGAAGATTACGATAGTTTAATGGTATTAAAACCTTATCTTAAAGTAGATTTTGACTGGTGGAAAATAAATATTATGACCTCAAGTAACTTTATACGCGCAGAAAAATATACATTGGAAATATTTTCGGACGCATCGTTGACAGGCTGGGGTGCGTATTGTAATGGAGAAAGAACTGGGGGTTTCTGGGATACACAAGAGACAGATAAACATATAAATACTCTAGAATTGATAGCTGCTTTTAACGGACTTAAATGTTTCGCGAAGTCCTTACATAAAAAAGAATTATTATTACGTATTGACAACACTACAGCTGTTGCATACATTAATAAATATGGTGGCATAAAATATCCCCACTTAAATGACATTACACGAAAAATGTGGCAATGGTGTGAAGAACGCCAACTACATATACACGCTTCCTACATAAAATCAAGGGAAAATAAGGAGGCAGATGAAGAATCTCGTCAGCTTAACATTGATACGGAATGGAGTTTGTCGGATAGAGCATTCAATAGAATTACATCTATACTTTCCAAACCCAAAATAGACTTGTTTGCCACTAGGCTGAATGCAAAATGTGAAAAGTATGTTTCATGGAAAAGGGACCCGGGAGCATATGATATTGACGCATTTACCCTAGACTGGAACCCTTATTTTTTTTATGCCTTCCCCCCTTTTTCGCTTATCCTAAAAAGTCTACGAAAAATAATAACTGACGAGGCAACAGGCATAATGGTAGTACCTTTTTGGCCTAGCCAGCCATGGTACCCACTATTTTTGAAATTATCTCAGTCTGAACCTATTTATTTTGCACCTGATTCTGACCTACTGGTGTCTCCTTTCAGGACCTGCCACCCGTTGTGGAAGCGTCTTACCCTGGTTTCGTCGCTATTATCAGGGAAGCCTTCATACGACAAGCATTAACAGAAGATACAATAAAAATAATGATTTCCTCTCTTGCTAAAAACTCGCAAAAACAATATAATACGGCAATTAAAAAATGGTGGCAATATTGCACTACAAATAAAACTGATTGTTACGATAAAAATATTCCAAATATATTGAAATTCCTTACATTAGAATTTAATAATGGAGCGAATTATTCAAGTTTGAATACCATCAGGTCAGCACTTGGATTGATTTTAGGAAAGTCGATTAGTGAAAATGATTTGATATGTAGATTTCTAAAAGGCGTTTTTAAAACAAAACCCTCTTTACCTAGGTACCGATCCACTTGGGACCCTAATCTAGTACTTAATTTTTTGGCCGATTGGTACCCAAATCATGAATTAAACTTAATAAAAATTACCAAAAAATTAGCAGCTCTCCTTGCGTTGTCGACGGCACAACGTGTCCAGACGCTGTCTCTAATACGCCTTTCTAACATTAACATAAAAGGGTCCTACATTGAGATAATAATTAACGATCTCATAAAAACATCTACTCCCTGCCGACAGATGCCTCGATTAATAGTGCCTTTTTTTCCTCATAAAGAACAAATCTGTCCTGCAAAGACGCTAACCTCATATATACACATAACTCAAGCTTATAGAGATCGCGCTAATACAGAAAAATTATTCTTAACCACAAAAAATCCAATACATAACGCTGGTTCATCTACTATAAGCCGCTGGATTAAATCAGTACTCCTGGAGAGCGGCGTAGATGTGACGACATTTTCGGCCCACAGCACTCGACATGCATCAACATCTGCTGCCAGTCGCAAGGGAATTTCTGTAGACATTATAAAACGCACGGCAGGCTGGAGCGGCGACTCATTAGTTTTCGCAAAGTACTATGAAAGACCAATTGAAGATGTTGATGAGGTTAACGCGTTTGCAGAGGCCGTTTATAATCAATAAAGTTAAATAAAAACTATTTTTGCACCTATCTGTTTAATTTAGATATAACCTAATTTTGTTAAATGTTGAATAAAAATAATAATAATTATGATTGTCATGTTATCAACAGATTAATTTGTGTTTCCTTTACAGTTAACCAATTTCGCGGTTTGAGCGCTAAACATCTACATAGTTAATAATGAATCTTGAGGATGCAACGTTGTAGTATAATTAGTGGTTAAACAAACTTACCTTAGTGACGTTTGACCATAATTATACGAAACGTTGCATCCGAAGAGATTCATTACCCGCCCTACCCTAGACTCATCATTAGCTCCAAGTCTTACCCAAATTTCACGCGAAATCGGCCTTGTCTCTAAAAACAATGACAGCTGATCGAGGCGCGGGCCGGTGGCGGAGCGAGGGAGGGGGTATGGTGTCAGTTTAATGTTTTTTTTTTTTTACATTATAGCTCTAAAACTTTGTGATGCCCAGTAGATTGAAAAGTGAACTACATAGTTAATAATGAATCTCTTCGGATGCAACGTTTCGTATAATTATGGTCAAACGTCACTAAGGTAAGTTTGTTTAACCACTAATTATTCTTCTACACGTATAGCATTAGGAGTCTTTTTTAGTTTTATTTCTTTCCTTTTACTTTCTTTGCATTTGCTTATTTGCATTAATGGAATAGTAAATTAACCTATACGTATTGATTTAAAAAATGTTTTTCTGTTGCAGTTTCTTGTATTTTTTTCTCCTCAGCCCTAACACCTTGCGAAATGACGTAGATTCAAAAAAGGTTGATGACCTTCAACAAGTTTATCTATAATAATAACATTGAGTAAATTATTCTGGTTTCTGACCTAATACAACCATTAGGTCAACAGAATCATATTAAATATTCCGAATACTATAATATACTGGTGCTAGATATTTTCAACAATCAAAATCAAGTATATCTTGACCCACATTCAACATTATATTGCATGTAACAATGTATAATTTATCTGTGTGTATGATTTAACTAAACACATGCGATTGTATGCATTGTGTTGCCAGGTGCAATAAATATTTCAGTTTGAATACTTGTAATATTGCTAGAGTAAAAGGTTTCATTAGTTTTGTAGGTGTTAAGTTGAAAGATGATGACCTCCGTGGTCCAGTGGCTGTGCGTTGGGCTCACGATCCGGAGGTCCTGTTAGTCCCGGCTACTATTTACTGATGTAAGTAGTCGTTACATGAGCCATGGCAGGGGCCTTTGGCGGCTCAATAGTAACCCTGACACCAGGGTTGATGAGGTTGGTACTCCACCACCCACATGATAGAAGAAGAGAAGAAGTTGAAAGATTGTCATTTTTAAGTACTTTTTAAGCCAGATGTAAGGGTGGCATTTTTAACACCTTCACTGTGTATAAACCACATAATTTAAGATACTTAATTGAAACTAATACATGCATGTCTCATATGTGGGTCACATTTTTTCTTGCCATAGTGTGTCTTTGTACATAAATTCCAACGTGTTTATCGAAAAATAACATTGCACGTGAGGGGTCGATATCGAATTTTCAGTTACACAATGAACGTGTTAATTTTGGTGAAATAATAATACTGTCACCAGGGGCCTGTATAATAAAACTTACAATTGTAAATTACAATGACAATTTGATGTACATTGCGGAGTATGTGATCACAAATATTTTGCAGTTACATATAAGTTACGTAATGGACATCAAATTGTCGTTGTAATTTACAATTGTAAGTTTTATTAAACAGGCCCCAGGACTAATAAAGTAGGTCATTGGCTTCACAACACGTAAGAGAACACAATAATAGTTATTTATTTCTTCTTGCATCAGATGAAATAGTTGGACGAAATTATTGTTAGAGATTGATAGAAAAAGCAAAACCTTACGCAGCCACTGTTGATACGAGGTCCTAAAATGGCATCAGCCTATCACCCATAACAATCGTTGATCATAAGAAAGGACACAATCCCGATTTTGAGACTTTGTTTAACATTACTTTGTTTTTGCATTTTAATAGTCTTAACGTAACATAACAAATACCTACTTTATTATTTTTGTATTTCCTATGTGCGCACACACCCGAAAAACAAAAACACAAAACCAAAGGGAAATAAAAAGAGTATAATAAGCAACCTTATTGCTAAGTAATCTCTTACAGGTAACCTTTGAGTACAGGAGATATTTAATATGATTATGATATAGCGGGATTATGCAGCATAGAAATACTTCTATTACATTTCTATCGAAGTTACGCGCAATAGATAAGTTATTCCATAAGTTTATTTTATAATTGAAAGGAGGCAACACTAAGTCGGCGCATTCAGATAGCGGTCAGAACTAAACATTGGTTTTACGACATAACTCCACCTGACTAGTTTAACTGCGTATGCGCTGGAAGCGACATAAGTACAAATAAAATAACTTTATTGCGCATAACTCCCTCACGAGACTCATAGCTCACGACTATATCCCAATTGGGGTAGACAGAGGTACATTAATCGCAAGATGAACTAAGTACCCACTGCTCACTGAGCTTTCTGTTATTCTAACGTGGTAGGTGATGAGCCGTGTCGCCGTCTTTAATCGTCGAGCCAATAACTAATACACATACCTACATAAACTCAAGCCTATTTGCCACCGGGGTAAGCAGAGACTCTGGAATTCCATCTGTAATGGCCGAGACAACAGTGCAAACTATTCACAAATAATAAAGATGAAAATTAAAACACATAGTAACGGGTTCTTACCGCGTTTCAAGTAGGGATATGAGACTCCCGATATTCCCCCCTCCCGTATATTCCGTGTATTCCCGTATCATGATTCTCGATATTTTGATATTATATCCCTACTTTAAACGCGGTAAGAACCCGTTATTATGTGTTTTAATTATGATAATAACCGCGTAAACTTAAAACAAGATAAAAATTCATGTCACTTCTATTGATTTAGTTCAAAGCAAACTCAGTACTAGTGGACGTGCGGTCCGACTTCTATGACATCACGCCTTTGTTCACAGGGAGTGGGCAGACAAAAGCTAGCGAGTGTGTGTCAAGCAGAATGTATTGACTCGGTCTCGAGTATTGTGGATGTTGCGGAAATTTTGTGGATATGGTATGTGTGGATTATTGAAATCTGCGTTCATAGTTAGAAAGTAAGAAAAAAAAATTACATTAAAAATTAAGAAAAAAACCCCGACCACGAAAAAAGTATGCTAACAGCAGACCAGCTCAGTGGTTCCAGAAGACATTAGTGTTTCAAATGTCAGATCCCACATTATGCTTGCTAGCAAACTGAGCGTGTAACATTCCTATCACACCTAACAAACGACCTGATGACCTTGAAGACCTGAACCGATTTCCACCAAATATAGCTAAGAACACTCTCGACTGATATACCTTTCAAACAAAAAATACCGCATTAAAATCGGATCATCCGTTTGGGAGCTACGATGCCACAGACAGACACATACACATTTACACACAGACACGTCAAACTTATAACACCCCGTCGTTTTTGCGTCGGGGGTCAAAAATGTTTCATTTTAGGATACCACATATATACAAATACAATAATTACTTATAATTAGTTATTGTTATTTTATTAGTTATAGAGCGGATGATGGATAATAGGATTACGAAAGCAGTATACAGGGTGTTAGTGACATCGTAAAGAATAATGAGTAGGATGATTCAGGCTATGATCCTGAGTTGATATCAAGTGCAATTTTCTTACTGCCATATATATAACCAGTACCATATTATCGAGGTTATCCATACAAAATGCCTTCTCCAAAGCTTAGAATGTCATGTACCATATTGTGGTCATACAAACACAATAGAAGCTGACTTGGAGTACTGTTTGCCAACAATGTTTACCCTCAGTTCATAAGTTGCGTCACCGCTCCTCTCATTTATATATACTTGTTTATTTTCACATCGTGTCAAAAAATATTCTAAAGTTTCGCCTTTAGTGCTTGTAGTCATGAGCAACATAACGTACCCACTTCAGGACTCTGTTGCACTAACATATATTTTGACATTTAGTGAGACTCACGGTTCCATTTGACAAAAAAGTTGATGTGACATGGTACCAAAGTGTATATATATTAATGCTCGTGACCGTACCATAGAATAAATAGAGTGGGCACTCTAAAATGTGGTCATTTTCAATTGTGGTCATTAAATGACAAATTCTTTTAAATATTAAAACAATATTTAAGACAAATATTGACATGACATGATGTCCTCCCAGACGTATCCGTCTATGGCGACACCCTTAGCTAGTGTTAGCCTGGGCTCTTGCATGCTATAACTATTAGATCGATAATGGTTAGCGACAACTTAATAACACTACGTATAGAAAGGTAACTTTCCGCCCCGCACCAAGTCGTATCGGGCGCCGAGGTAGATTTACCTCACCCCCTCTAACTCTAAAAATGACCGTAAGCCGTTAAAGAGTAAGGGGGAGGGCACGCGGACAATCTGTCTCGCTCTGACTTACGCGTTAAGGCGGCACACAGTGAGATTTCAGTCAGGTCCCGGGTTCGAATCCCGGTGGGGACATATCACAAAAATCACTTTGTAATCCCTAGTTTGGTTAGGACATTACAGGTTGATCACCTGATTGTCCAAAAAGTAAAAAGATCCGTGCTTCGGAAGGCACGTTAAGCCGTTGGTCCCGGTTACTGCTTAATCATGTAAGTAAGTACATCATGTAGTCGTTACATGAGCCATGTCAGGGGCCTTTGGCGGCTCAATAATAACCCTGACACCAGGGTTGATGAGGTTGGTAATCCACCTCACAACCCACACGATAGAAGAGAAGTAAGATTGAGATTTCTGTGTGTCCAGAGCGTGTTAAACAAATCTCGCTATGCCACCACTAAAACTTTAACATAATTAACTTTCATCAAATCTGTTCCCACGGTGTGGTGAAAACAGGAAAATTCTAATAAACCCCAGTATAAGATTACCAGCTAGCCACCAATTAAAAGTCACCTTACACGAGGTAACAATGGTAGTCACCGCACATCTAGTCAACGTGTACATTCCTGTGGCCACAGTCCAACGGTATCAGTAGACTCACACTTTTAAAAGTGAACCTAAAAAAAGTGTTTATCACTTGTGATCGTAAAAGGGTTGAAAAAATATTGTTGATTTTGTAATTGTTCTTAACATAAATATGTTGTGCTTGTGTGCAATAAAGCATTTTGTATTGAATTAATTGTTGTTTATTTCAATAAGAAAAACATCAGAATCTGCCTACCCTTATCCCAAAATGGGGTCGGCTGAACAAGATTATTGTTCCATTCCATTCATCTCATGTCAGTCATCATTTCGGTACTCACAACTTCACGCAATCTATCTAATAAGGCCGTGATATTATGTTAGGTTAACTTATCGAGATAAATGAAAGTTTTAAAAATACTATATTGGTATCTACGTATAATCGTAGAGTTTGTAATGAGTAAATAAAGAGATATGTTTAAAAAGTGACCGAGACAGGGTCAGCGCAGACCAAGACCAGCGAAGATACGAGCACTTTCTGTAAACATTGAATAAATAACTTTATTAACATTGTCATAAAATTGTTAACTTCTGACTATCACCTCGAGGCCCTTCGAGAAAGCGCGGCGCTGGAAAGCAAATTGTCGTTATTGAATAAATAATTGGTACTGCATGAGAGAGGGTAACTACTGCCCTATTTTTCCCTAAAAAAGTAGCATGGAGAGTATTTTACAGAAATGCTGCACCGACAAGAGCGTGGCTCTTAAATTGATGATGATGATTGCATGAGAATGGGTAAAAAGTTTTTTTAAGTGATATTAAAAATCGATCAACTCTTAGCTGCTCAAGTCTAAGGTCTGGGCTGATCTAAATCGGTGAAAAACGTAATCAGTAAGCGTGTACCAAGTGGGTTCTACTTGGTATACTGATAACATTTCACTATGACCCGACTTGAATAGGGTATTATAAATCGAAAGCCCCATTAAAATCCTAAATGTCGTTTATCTTGATGGAGATTTATGATAAGTGGTCCAACGACAAGATAGAGACACTGCTCAACATATGCACCGACTGTTCAGTGGAACACTTGTTATTTCTTTTATTGTTGATAGAAATTCGGTATTGGAATACGAATTCGAATTTTATTTCTTTTTAATTTTGAAAATTCAAATTTGAATTTGAATTGGGTAGTTTCCCAGATCAAAGATAAATTTTGAAATTCTAATTACTAAATAAAGACAGATCTAAAGGTAACAAAAAACATTTTCTTTTTCTATTTAACTTATTTATGAGTTTTAGTAAAGAAAAATGTAATATTAAGTGCGTCATTTTGGCGCGTTTTTGTGACAGGTTGCTTTTTCGTACTATCCATAGTAATTTTGTGTTTTGACGTTTATTACAGATTAAATAATTTCACTAGTTTGAAACTACCCTATTGTTGACTGAATACATGACGTCTTCTGTCACCTTACACTTGTCACCTTATTCATTATAACCATCTAAGGATTATGTTACAAAACTAAAAGCTATAGTTTGATTAGGTACTTGTAGGTCTGCCGCCTATGTCAGGGGCCTTTGCCGGCACAATACTAACCCTGACACCAGGGTTGATGGGGTTGGTAATCCACCTCACAACCCACACGATAGAAGAAGTTCGTCAGGATATTAGCAAGTGTAATTGCGTAGTCTCTGCCTATACCAATAGTCAAAAGGCATGATCTAAAGTCTGTAGGACCTGAAACTTAAAAATTACCTATGTACAGTCATGAGCAATATGATGTACCCACTTCAGGACTCTATCGCACTAACATATATGACATTTAGTGAGACTTACAGTTCAGTTTGTAAAAAAAGTTAATGTGACATGGTACCAAAGTGTATACATATTAATGCTCGTGACCGTACCTAAAAACCTGAATTACTTTACAAAGTCCTTTTTAAGTAAAAACGATCGATCTTATGGCTACCATTACCACACCCATTAGTGTTCAAGCCCCAGTCTTTATTGTTATCAACATTATTAACTACAACAGTTTTACAACAAATTATGAACAACAACATCATTGACAGTGCTCATAAGAAACTGGTAGCCAAACCTTCGCTCTCATTGTTAGAGATCAGATCGTAAGATGTGATAGAGAATATCTGTGACGTTTGTCTGCTTGTCTGACCCCCTTAGTCTTAGAGACCTTCCTCACGGCGCGATATGATTATATAATACCAGTACATCGTCGCCTTGCAGTAAAAACCACGTAACCACTTTTATTTTATTTTATTTATTTAAGGAAAACATACAGCTTGTAATAAAACATATATCAATATAACACGCGTAAAGGAAAATTATATTCTGTTGTGGTTTTCTTCAAAAATAAACTCGATTTCTTTTAATTATTTTTTTTATCCGTTTCTACCCAAAATTTTGCTACGAGTACCTATCGCGTCGACAGAGAGTATCAGAGGCGGAGGACAGGAGTCCTAGTGCGGCTTTGATATAGACTACTCTGGGCGCCATCTCGCTTGCGTCAGACAGAGTACTGCGGGGCGGAAGGCAAGAGCGAAACCACTGCCCTATTTTTCCCTAAAAAGTAGCAAGGAGAATGCTGCACCGACAATAGCGCAGCTCTTAAATTAGTGATGGTGATCACATAGTCAATAGCTTATATAATAGACTAAAGGTCACAAAGATTTAGATATTTGATCAGTTTTGTCAACTCATTGATTCATACAAACTCCACACAGACGTTTCGACGTTTCGTAAGAGGTATTTCTAGGTTTTCATGGTACTTTACATTCAAATCGCCATTTGTTGCGATATCGCACAAATTCGCGTCGGGCTGTGAGGAGGGTCGTTTAGATTTATCTCTCGTTTAAGAACAATGCGCGGGGAATTCAAGTTGGTAGACATTTAGTGGTTACTGTTAAGGAATTTTGTGACGTTTCCTTACTGTTAGGTTTCTAGAAGATACACAGATTCGTTAATTATGTGCATAAGGCTTTATAATCGATTTCCGTTGAGGAACTTTCCAGGCTACGTTTACCAAAATTCGAAATACGATTTTGAAAATCATTAGTGCTGGATTCGAACCTACGACCTTACCACGGGTATTAAGGTAGTATTATTTTTTGAGGAGCTCGGTGGCGCAGCGGTAAACGCGCTCGGTCTGCGATTGTAGAAGTTAAGCAACTTTCGCAAAGGCCGGTCATAGGATGGGTGACCGCAAAAAAAAATATTTTCATCTCGAGCTCCTCCGTGCTTCGGAAGGCAGTTAAGCCGTTGGCCCCGGCTGCATTAGCAGTCGTTAATAACCATCAATCCGCACTGGGCCCGCGTGGTGGTTTAAGGCCCGATCTTCCTATCCATCCATAGGGAAGGCCCGTGCCCCAGCAGTGGGGACGTTACTGGGCTGATGATGATGATGATGATTTTTTATTCTATGCCATTGTTATAAATGCGAAAGTAACAACAAGAACCACTCACAGCGTACGAATTTAGTATACTTACTTACCAAGATTACTAAAAGCAAGTTTTATCACGTATGAAGAATGTAAAGCTCTTACAATAATTGACTCACTACAGATTTAAAACAATAAAATAATCGATTCAATCAACAGTAACAATCCCAACTACTGTTTCTAATAAGAACAATAACGGTCGTAATCGATATTTCGAAATCGATAACCGTATCGAATCTTAACAATCGTAAATCGAATGAGATTAGCTACCAAAATGTATTGTCGGTTGATTATCAAGAGTTTAGAAATGTATAGAAACAATAAACGACTACTGTTCTGTAAAATGGTATCGATTTGGTACATCGATGTTTTCAAGACGACTTCCAAATCGAATTCAATGTTAAAATAATAACAAAACCTAACTTAGAAAAACCTGGAATTTGAAATTACCACTGAAACTTTAACCTTTGCTCCTAACAATATCATCATCCCTGTAAGGACTGAAGATTTGACAGGTCTGGTACAGAAGCGACGGTTTCCTCACGATGTTTTGCTTCATTTATGATCCAAACATGAATTCGAAATCAAATTCGACAATCATTGGTTTAGGCCTGTGTTAGATTCGAACCTGCGACCTCAAAGTGAGAGGCAAGCGTTCTACCAATTATACTTCCACGGCTCTATAATTGAAAAAAAAAATGATAAGGTATTAGTTGACTACATAACATAATGTAACAACAAAAACTAAGATAAAGAAATATATATTTTTTTCTTTTTTAATTAAATAATAATCAGTACGATGTCTGGCCGCTTTTATTGATGACGTCACAGGACAGTTTTTCCATAAAAACTCCAAAGAAAATTTTCGTTTTGACGCTTCATAAAAAGGATGTCATTTGACTAGGTTTTAAAGTAGTCTCGGGCTCTGATAATATAACAAAAACTAAGATAAAGAAATAAACATTTTCTATTTATTTTTCTTTTTGAATTAAATAACATTCAGTGGGTACGACGTTTGACCGCTTTTTTGATGACTTCACAGAACAGTTTTTCCATAAAAACTCCAAAGAAAACTTTCGTTTTGACGCTTCATAAAAAGGATCTCATTTGACTAGGTTTCAAATAGTCTATTCTAATTTTAAAAACAGAGAGACAGAGAGAGGTTGGAAGTGTTTGAGATGTGGTGTTGGCGAAGGATGGAGGGTATAAGCTGGACTGAAATGGTGTCAAATGAAAAAGTGCTGGAAAGAGTTGAAGAAAAGAGAACCATATTGAAGACTATAGAGAACCGGAGAGGAAATATGATTGGCCACCTGATACGACACGATTCATTTATAACAAACATTATAGAAGGAAAAATTGAAGGGAAGAGAGGAAGGGGTAGACCTAGGATAACATTTATGAAACAAATAAAAGAGAAGGTGCAGGTCGTGTCGTATCGGGAGGTGAAGGTTTTGGCGGGAAGAAGAGAGGAATGGCGGTTACTCCACCGACAAGAGCGCAGCTCTTAAATAGAGAGAGAGAGAGAATTTTAAAAACATTCAAAGATTACAAGTTGCCACAGCATGATTTAAGGCGCTGCTTTCCACGTATTGTGGACAAAATGGATTGAAGCTCGATCGGTTATTTATACGGCCGATCTCCGACAGGTGTTTTGATACGCATACAGGGTGCTCTAAATTGTATAAAACAAAAACTTTATAACAAAAGTGGGTTCAAGTTTTCCTTAGCCAAGTTGCGAAAAGTTATGACAATCGACTTATTTTTTGACGTACTTGAATGTGATTTATCGCAAGTGGCTTTTTTTGACGTGACTTATTGTAAATTGGCATAAACTGCAGATGGCTTGGCCTGGAATGGGGAGCGCTGAAGGCTCTCACCTGGTACAACGTTTAAGACAACAGTCCTGAGGGTGCCCAGATGGGCGCGAACCTCGGCTCAGGGCGTCGTCTGAGAGGAAGAATATTTGAAAGGACCCTAGTGGGTCGATAGCGATAAGCGCTGATTGAGGGAAATCGTTGCAAGTGGCATTAGCTTAACATTTTATGGGATTGACTTAAGTAAAGGTGAAACGTTTGCAACTTGGCTAAGCCCTTGGCTACTTGCTTTGTACGGTCACGAGTACTAATATGTATACACTTTTAAACCATGTCATATTAACTTCTTTTTCAAATTAAACCGTAAGTCTCATTAAATGTCAAATATGATAGTGCGACAGGGTTCTAAAGTGAGTACATGATATTGCTCATGACTGTACTTGGCTACTTTTATGAAGGACAAAAGCGACTATCAAGTATTGATACTTGTCAATTTTTATTAAACGATCTTTTGAATTTTGCTGCGCGAATTAATGGAGGAAGCCTACCAATAACACATCACATAAGCTCACGACTATGTTCCAATTAGGGTAGTCAGAGGTACATCCATCGCAAGATGAACTAACATTTACACTTCACCCAGATTTCTGTTAGACCAATGTGTGAATATAAATAAATATTTATATATTTATATTGTAATATTTTATTTATGTATAGTTTTAGGTATACAATGGCCCCGATTCCTGCAAACCACTCCTAATTTTATTTTAAGTTATAAATAGGATTATGGTGGAATTATTATTTTTTAAAATTAAATATCACTATCATTACTCGTGGAGTTTTATTAAACACACAAGGATGCGAGAAAGTTCCAAATAATAAATTAAAAAGATATCTAAAGATAACTTATCTTTGAGATTAAATTAATAATTTATGTTGAATAAAATATATTTGTTTAATTTAATGAGTCGTTAAATCTGAATCAGTTATGAGATCAAGAGTACAGATCATTATCAATATTCATATTCTCAGCATAAATTAAATCTACATACTACATATATAATAAAAGTTGTTATTTCTTAAATAAATCATATACTTTTAACTAAAACTGTATTAATTTTATTTTCACTAAAAACAAGATCCGTTGCAGCCTTGTTCGGAAAACACGTGACTTAAATTCGAATGCTACGGGTTTGAATCTCGTGCTCTAAACAACTGAATTCGACTTTATGAGTTTGAATTCATGGTTGGGTTTTTCAAACTAAAACACTGTCAGGAAAATTCTACAATAGTGTCGATCTGAATATAACTTACTTTTTGTGATTTAATTATGAATTATTGTATTCTGAATATGACTTTTCGTATCCGTAGCAAAATAAATTGAATAAATTGGATAAAACAGAAACACAATATGACACCAAGAGGAGAGACAAAAGGCGCAACTTATTTCTAACAGAAATTAAACATCATTTAATTTCGCTTATTAAAAAATATATTACATTTTTTTATTTTATATTCATTTCCTATTTTATGTCAGAGCACCCTGTAAAACAAGAAGCGGCGCTGCCTAGAAGAATGTTATTAATTTGGAATTTGTTACAGCCTATAGTTAAGCCACGCGAGATCGCCGCTAAAGCCTCCGCATATATGAATACATCACACTGTTTAGATCAGCTGGGTGCACACGGGAGTAATATTTAGATTTTAGTTTAGGATTTTTAGGAGGGTTGGTTCTTGTCTCTCTTGGCGCCGGGTGAGGCAAGGGGGGAGGGGGCCGGGGGACTAAGCAGGGATCCCTGCTACAATATTTAAGTAGGTATTTTCTATTTTTTATTATTATTCTGTATGTCGTTTTCATATCTCGGGCCTATGGTGTCTCGGACTTTTGGAAGGCGTGCGTTGAACCGAAGCCAACACATAGAGGACCCTTATTATTATTTGACACATTGTATATTTTTTTAAGATGTAAATAAGTGTTCTATCTTTCGTTTAGGATTTTACTTAAATTAAGGTTTTACTACGGAACGGCAAAGCAGGACGGCAGCAGTAATTGTCAGTACTATTCAGAGGCGTAGGACAAGAGTCCTAGTACGGCTTTGAAATAGACTACTCTGGGCGCCATCCCGCTCGAGTTAGACAGAGTACTGCGGGGCGGAAGGCAAGAGGGAAACCACTACTCTATTTTTCCCTTTAAAAGTAGCATGGAAAATGCTACACCGACAAGAGCGTGGCTTTTAAATTACTTGCTGTCCTCCGTCTCAACAAATGTTAATGTTATTTAAAATTATTATTTACTCATCATCAACCCATTAACGTCCCCACTGCTGGGGCACGGGCCTTCCCTATGGATGGATAGGGAGATCGGGCCTTAAACCATCACGCGGGCCCCGTGTGGATTGATGGTTATTAAAGACTGCTAATGCAGCCGGGACCAACGGCTTAACGTGCCTTCCGAAGCACGGAGGAGCTCGAGATGAAAACTTTTTTTTTTGTGGTCACCCATCCTATAACCGGCCTTTGCGAAAGTTGCTTAACTTCAACAGTCGCAGACCGAGCGCGTTAACCGCTGCGCCACCGAGTTTCTCTTTATTATTTACTAAAACTTACTAAAGTTAGCGAGCGAAATGATAAATGACAAACTCAGTACTAATTAATATTGTATATTAAAGAGCAAGAAAATACAAACTTAAATAATATAAAAAACCTTACTAATCACCCCCGTTGCTACGTGCCATATAATCAAGAAACCTAAGCAACGGAGGTTGCCAGATCTGACGCCACCAGTGTGCACCAAGCCTTACCTAAACGGGTATCCACACAACAATAGGAGACCACAGAGTAAAATATCCGTAATCGATTTGTATTGGTAACTGTTGATTTCGGTCGTACATACCTAACATAAAATGTTGTTTATGGCATAGGAAATTTGTTCGTTTTTTAACAATAGCCCATGTTTTAGGGTCAATGATCAGGGGTCCAAATTATAGTTCTTTTTTTTGGATTTTTGGAAGGAATTTGTGAATGAGTGGTAAGGTATTGTGGAGAGTTGAGAAATGAAGTAAGTATACATTTTTAAATATCGTCATTTCTTAGGGAACACATTATAATTTCTACGAAATTGTTGCATATATTGTTTTTTTTTCATAAGTATAGGCTGATCCATGATTCAATGAATGAAGACAAGATGGCCCAAGAGACCATTGAAAATAATGTCTACTAAATTTTCTTGGTTGCTTATTTCGGGGGCCTTAGGCGGCTAACAGTAACCCTGACACCAGGGTTGGTGGGGTTGGTAATCTACCTCACAACCCACACGATAGAAGAAGATGTGGATTGCCAACCTTAAGACCCCTGACATGGCTAATGTAACAGTTACGTACTTACAACGTGCCTTCCGAAGCACGGATCATCTTACTTTCGGACAACCGGGTGATCAGCCTGCGGTGTCCTAACCAAACTAGGGCTCACAAACTGATTTTTTGTGATATGTGGGATTCAAACCCGGGAACTCCGGATCGTGAGCAAACGCTCAACCACTGGACAACGAAAGCCGTTGTTGTAGTCAAATAACACTTTCATCTATTATTACTTACGATTGATGTTATTGCATATAACGAGAAACCATAGGAATGTGGCTCCCATAGCATAATGCGCGTAATAATAACTCCCAAGTTACTTACGAGTGGGCCCAGCAACAATTACAATCCATTGCGTAGGGCACTGGTTCTCAAACATCAGATACAGCCTTTATAATAAAATTCGAATCCCGGTTTGTATAATAATAAAGTCCGGGACTCCATAAGCCCGAGTTATGGAAATGACATACAAATAATAATAATAAAGTTTGTTTTGAGTTATTTTTTACTTTAAGATGTATCATATTTTTCAATTATATTAGTGACATCAATACACCTAAAACCACGGAATAGAAAAAACAGGTTGGAAAGGCCCTAACGCGCATTTTGTATGAGAACCGCTGTCGCCGGTTCTACCCCACTCTCTTACGACTATACTTCAACAAACAGAAAACTACGATAGCTCTGCTGCTTCTCAAATTCTATTGCCACTTTAACGCCAATGTATATATATATTTTGTGTGTACATCAGGTGATTCAGTCTAGCCAAAAAAAAGACAGTCATACAAAGTGAGTTATCATTATTAATTTATTTTCTATTTCCTTAACTTCGTGAAGGCATAGCGTCCGTCTTCATAGTCATTCTAATCTTGATGCTGCTTCCAGCACCAAAGGTAATTTTAAGTTATGCCTGTCATTTTTTCATCCTCCGAAATAGAAAAGGACGTGTAATCGTCAGGCATAAAATGTATTGAACACACGTCAATTTTGCATTGAGCAATGTGCCTATTTCATTCGCCAGGGTTATTCATTCATTCATTTTAAAATTAACGTTTGTAAATAATCTGTCATTTTCGTTTTCCGCAGATAAGAAAATGAAATGAGGGATTGTGTCCTCTAACATGATGGACTAATGTTATGGGCGATAGGCTGATCCATTATCACCATAAGGTCCATCATGTCCAACTTACGACATCGTGTGTCAACAGTGGCTGCAAGTTGTCTTTGATTATTTGTGGCTCTGCCCAACCCATTAGGGATTACGGGCGTGAGTTTATGTATGTATGTAAGAAAATGCAAGAATCAGAGCCATTGTCCACTAGTAACACGTATCTTTGAGAACCGCTGTCATGGAGTATCTTCTGCGAAAACATGGCTTCCTTATTGTGCTGGCCAGTTCACAAGGGTCGGGAGATAAATTATACCATTGTCATTCCTGTGTTAACTAATTACAAGCTATTTTCTTATAGCTAGTGTTGTACGTAGGTATAACATACTAAATACTTTATCGCACATAGGAAATATAAAAATACAAAACAAAAAAGAAATGAAAAAAGTTCATTTTTTTTGTGACTTATTGTAGATTTGCCGCAGATGGCATTAACTACTTAGCCGGACAAATAGGGAGCTCTGAACGCCTGAGGGTGCCCAGTTGGGCGCGAACCTCGGCACAGGGCGTCGTCTGAGAGGAAAAATATTTAAAAGAATTAATCGACCCTACCACCACAGACCACGTCCATAGCGATAGGCGCTGATTGAGGGAAATCGTCAATCACGCCGGCGGGATCGGTATCGGAATCCTGAAAAAGTACAATAGGCAGGTGGTACGTATGTAATTCTGTATTTATTTTACACGCGTCTTTTTTTATCTTGTATCATAGAATAAAGAATAATACTACCTATAGAACGGCAACTCTCCGCTCCCCACCAGCGGCTAAGCTAGATTTACCTCACCCCCTCGGTCTTAATTTAGTCTTCAATGGTATGGTATGAGTCGTCACACACACAGATGCGCGTGTACGATAACGTCAATGTGTCGTGTCTGTTCGAATCACAGGCCTAAACCAATGATTATCGAATTTGTTTTCAAATGAATGTTTGGATCATAAATTATGCAAGCGGCTCAGCGGTGAAGGAAAACCTCGTGAAGAAACCCATATTCCCGAGAAATGCGTTTTCGGAGGTATGTGACCTAACCCGTATTGGGCTGGTTTTCCCTTCGCGGCTGGGAAGGTCAGACACGCAATCGCTTCTGTAAAAAATCGGACCTGTCAAATCTTGAGATGAAAATCTTTGCTTACCTATGCTGTTTGATCTTCCCAACGCACCCCGGAAGGGCCAAGCCATGAAGCTACTTACTAATGGTTCCTTAATAAACAACTATACAACACACGCACCTAATAACCGCCTTCCGACCAGGCTTCCCTCATCATTATGAAACTGAACAAGGTAACGTAGTCACGCTGATAATAAGCTCGGCGCGTGCGCCCTGATTGTAACTTTAGAGCCGTCAGCGCTCGCGCAAGTAGTTAATGCCATTTGCGGAAAATCTTCACAAAGTCACGTCAAAAAAAAAACAATTGTATCCGTGTCAAAATTATTGGTTGATGTCATCCATCAACATTACAATATATATAATCGATATTCGATTTAATCGATATGGAAAATTGTACAATTACATCGATTCATCGATTATAATAAGAAATAAAGTTTTAAATATAATCGACTCCAGCGCCACTACCGGTGGATAATGTATAAGATATGATTGCCAACGTTTGGCCATATCATGAAGTAATCATGCATTTAGTTGCTCATATCGTTAAACGTTTTGTGTTCATTGATCTGGCCAAACTACATCATGATGTGGGCAACGAATGATATTATATTTCATGAAATATGACCATTTCATAAAATGATCGAGCACATAATGAAATGATCAAATCTAAGATCTGGCCACGACTTATGCATTGAAGCGAAAGCGGCAAGGTCTGCCATATGCACCTGTGG
Source organism: Pectinophora gossypiella (assembly GCF_024362695.1). Classification (NCBI taxonomy): domain Eukaryota; kingdom Metazoa; phylum Arthropoda; class Insecta; order Lepidoptera; family Gelechiidae; genus Pectinophora; species Pectinophora gossypiella. Next base: position 3,912,136 of record NC_065422.1, read on the forward strand.
GCGGTGGTCGACCTGTGGGCCGTGGTCGGGGGACCGCCGTCCACAACATAGGTCTCATGCGGTATAGGTTCCGGGCAGCCCTCGGCGGAGGGGGAGGCGCTTGACGCGCTCCCATGGGCACTGGGCCCCAAAGGGCATCCGCCGGCAGGGATGCGGTTGTGTGCAATTGCGTTCCCGTATCCCCGCCACACGGCGGCAAGGAACACCGTTGGGTTTTAGTGGGTATACCGGGTGGCGACACCCGGGGAGTCCCACATAACCACGTCGTCACCCCGGGCGGGCATTTCCCAGCGGTAAAAAAATGCGTAGATAATAAACTCATTTTCATCAGCTTACGAACAGCGCTTACCGTCAGCGTACCTATGTAACCAAACCGAACGAGGTTTTTCTATAAACCAGTCCTCAAGAATCTTTAGCGAGCTTTTCCGTGAGCGGGTTCTAATCCCCGTTTATGTAACCGGACGGTAAAGTGTTGAAGTGGCATAGTGATATAAAATAATGTCGCAATCGTTTATTTAACTGCAGCCGTACAGTTAAATTCTTTTTTTCTTTTTTTTCACCTTAATCTAGATGCTCTCTCCGTGGTCTAGTGGTTGAGCATCGGGCTCACGAGCCTTAAGTCCCGGGTTCGAATCCTGGCGGGGACATATCACAAAAGTCACTTTGTGAACCCTAGTTGGGTTAGGACATTACAGGCTGATCACCCGATTGTCGAAAAGTAAGAAGATCCATGCTACGGAAGGCCCGTTAAACCTAACCTAACCTAACCCTATTTTCTTAGAACCAAAAAAAAATCAGGATTAGCAAAAAGATTCGTGGATTTATGTTCGTTTAATGGCAATAGGTTCGCTTAAACTTTGCCGGCGAGCAGCAGATGTATATACTATACACCTCTGCCTACCCCAATGGGGATACAGGCGTGATGTTATGTTGTTATTTTCTTATACTTACTAGGCCCTAGCAACAATAATTTTCCCTACACTACGACCAGGCATTCCTATTTGTACATACAGAAGCATTATAATCACCGTGCGACGGTTTCGACGCAACAAGCTCAAAGTGGCACTTGTCCAGTAACTAGATCGCGCTGCGTCGGCGGCGCGGCGCGGGCGCAGGTAATCGCTGACATCCGAGTTACGCGCTACTCCGCTCTGGGCGCTAGTGCCGCTCGAATGGTTATTATCTAGCCACGTCTAGGCTTTTCTCGTTGTTCTAAATTTAAAACTTTTTACAGCTGTCTTTTATAACATGATTTGTAAAATCACAGAATGGAACATCCTGTATTGTAGGTGTATAAGATTTTTTTTAAAGAACGTCTAGGGCCCTGTGCCGAGGTTTTTCTTGCAGCTTCTTTTCCCCGGCTATACAGGTTGTGAGAAGCTGCAGTAGTTTTAGGCGGATGAGACGTTCGTTATGTCGAAATTGACGATTCAAAGTGTAACTATGTTACCTACTGAATAAAGATATTTTTGAATTTTGAATATTGTACACTGTCACTAAATAACATCTACATTTCATCACGCCTGCATCCCTTAAGGGGTAGGCATAGGTGTGGGGTACACATTACACCCACTCCTCGTCAGTATGTTTAAGTCCTATGTAATAGAGGCGAACATACATAAACACCCTATATAACATCCCACTGCTGGGCACAGGTCTACCCTCAATCAACCGGAGGGGGTATGGAGCATACTCCACCACGCTGCTCCACTGCGGGTTGGTGGAGGTGATTTTTACGGCTAATAGCCGGGACCAACGGCTTAACGTGCCCTCCGAAGCATGGAATCATCTTACTTTTTCGGACAATCAGGTGATTCAAGCCTGAAAAGTCCTTACCAAACAAGGGACAGTCTCACAAAGTGATTTCGACAATGTCCCCATCGAACCCGGACCTCCAGATCGTGAGCCTAACGCTCTAACCACTAGACCACGGAGGCTGTTAGAGGCGAACATAGCTGGCGAGATTTGGGTGTACCTACTACTTACCTTTGCCTACTCCTTAGGAGAAACAGTTATTTAGTTTTGTTACTTTATAAGCTTATTCCCACGACTTCTCTTCTTATTTCCCTTATAAGGCTTTAGTAAAAACGGCGTCGCGTGAAACGATGTGTTTCGATAAAACCCGCTAATTATCTGTTATAAAATGCAAATTATTTATAAACAGGGTAAGTTGCAAGTGATAAGTTGTTTGAAAGAGGTTCATAGTGAGGCTGATGATGCGCGCGGGCGGTCAGCGTCGAGTGTTCTGCGCCGGAGCTGCTCACATCCAGTGATATCTAATGTAATAATTATCTATGATCCAAACAAACTCTAACTATAAAGCAGAAAAGGCTAGTTTTCAACTAGTCAAATCAGTTACTTTTTACTAAACATCAAAACACAAAATAAATTTCTAATTTGTAGGTATGAAAAAGCACACTGTGACGTCATAGAAAAAGTGACAATGTCGGACTTATTATTACATTTTTCTTGATTAAAATTCATAAATACGTTAAATAGGAAAAAAAAAAATGTTTTTCGATAGTTTTATATCTGTCTTTATTTAACGATTGACATGTAACGATTACTCACTTACATCAGTAAATAGTAACCGGGACCAACGACTTAACATGCCTTCTGAAGCCCGGATCATCTTACTTTCGGACAATCAGGTGATTAGGCTGTAATGTCCTACCTAACCAAACTAGGGAACACGAAGTGATTTTTGTGATATGATATGGGCCTCCGGATTGTGAGTCCAACGCTCAACCACTGGACCACAGAAACCGTTAAGGAAAAGGTAATCTAACAATTGTTTAACTGGGCCGCGCCGATAATAAACTCTTTACACAGTCGTGCGCTTTATCAGCGCGCTTTCGACGCGCCCACTGTCAGCGTGACTATGTAACCTCACACAAACGAGGCACCGGGAAAGTGGTTAGAACGCTACTCAACTTGATGACAGTTACTGGAATAATTTCCATGAAAACGCACTTTGCTCGCCTAGTAGGAAGGAAAACTTACTCATTCTCATAGATAAAGATAGAATGAATCTTGTACTGGTCGTGTACCTGTGAACAAGGGGAAAATACTTTAATATTCAGCAGTATATTATACTAGCGACTCGCCCCGGCTTCGCTCGGGTGCAATGCTGAGGAAAAAATGAAATTATTCACATTAAAAACCTCAAAAATAACAGTATTTCTCCACTATTAAATGGAAGTTATTATACATATAAAGCTTCCTCTTAAATCACTCTATCTATTAAAAGAAACCGCATGAAAATCCGTTGCGTAATTGTAAAGATTTAAGCGTACAAAGGTATATAGGGACAGAAAAAGCGACTTTGTTTTATACTATATTAATATATAGTGATTGTGATGAACACTTCATTCTAACATAACATAATATCACTCCTATATCCCCGAAGGGGTAAGCAGGGGAGTACAGTACATTCACAGCTCGCCAGCTATGTTTTAATTACAATTATCAATGCAGAACTGACCTCCAATATTAAACATAAATATAACGCGTTCAGCTATTTATCTTCCCAGGCATGTAATAAAAACTAACAGACCGTTCTTGCACGTTGCTGGTAGATCAACTTACTGTCACCATGCATAAACCCATACATAAACTCACGCCCGTAATCCCTAATGGGGTGGGCAGAGCCACAAGTAATCAAAGACAACTTGCAGCCACTGTTGATACGATGTCGTAAGCCGGATATGATGAACCTTATGGTGATAAGGGATCAGCCTATCGCCCTTAACATTAGTCCATCATGTTAGAGGACACAATCTGTCACCATGCAAATTCATCATATTTATTTATTTATATTCATTGGTATTCGTCGTCTCCCTAGCATTATCCCGTTTTTCACAGCGTCCACTTATCTAACCTGAAGATTTGACAGGGCCGGTTTTTTACAGATGCGACTGCCTGTGTGACCTTCCAACCCGCGAAGGGAAAACCAGCCCAATACAGGTTAGGTTAGGCTAGGCTACATTGACACCTTCTTCGTCAGGATGTCCTAGGACATAGGCCTCCTCTGGGCTTTCACCCTGTCTTTTGACCTCTTCCCATTTTTTTATTTTGTCTTACTACGTTTCCCATCCCGAGGGTACCAGTTGACTATTTGGGCTGTCCATTTTCCTTATTTAACATTTAATCATTTGTTGATTCGTGAAAGTGCATGAATCTTTAAAATTGACTACAACTGCATACATATTGTTGATGGCACTACCCATGGTATAAGAAGATCAGGTATGCTCTAAAGTGACAGTTAACATATCAAGGTTAGCCCAGCTGACGTCATCCAGTCATCGTCATGCGTTGCCATTTTGTAAAAAAAAAAATACCTACGACAAATGTTTTTATATTTTTTTTTGCAAGAAATTTTTGAACTTTTAGTAAAAGAATAAGAATAAGAATAAGAATAAGAATAAGAATAAGAATAAGAATAAGAATAAGAATAAGAATAAGAATAAGAATAAGAATAAGAATAAGAATAAGAATAAGAATAAGAATAAGAATAAGAATAAGAATAAGAATAAGAATAAGAATAAGAATAAGAATAAGAATAAGAATAAGAATAAGAATAAGAATAAGAATAAGAATAAGAATAAGAATAAGAATAAGAATAAGAATAAGAATAAGAATAAGAATAAGAATAAGAATAAGAATAAGAATAAGAATAAGAATAAGAATAAGAATAAGAATAAGAATAAGAATAAGAATAAGAATAAGAATAAGAATAAGAATAAGAATAAGAATAAGAATAAGAATAAGAATAAGAATAAGAATAAGAATAAGAATAAGAATAAGAATAAGAATAAGAATAAGAATAAGAATAAGAATAAGAATAAGAATAAGAATAAGAATAAGAATAAGAATAAGAATAAGAATAAGAATAAGAATAAGAATAAGAATAAGAATAAGAATAAGAATAAAATAAATTTATTTACTTACAGTTTTAATGTTTTTGTATATTTATATGTGACAAGTAATAGTAATTAAATACATAAGTCAGTAATTCACTTAATTTTCAATAATAAAATTTACGTCCTTGGAATGTTGGAGATACCAATTCAATGGTAACACAGTGGTAACACTTACGTCATCAAAGAGCTAGCAATGGCGGCTTGTCATAGGATTGAGCATACTTGGATTTCTTATACCATGGCACGACGGTGGTGAAGCCATCATTTTGTCCGAATGTAGGACCCTTAGACTTTACTTCTTTTAAAAACCTTAAGATTAACCTCCAGTTCAAAGTCCTATTTAGATTAGAGTTGAACAGTTATAACACCTCTTTGTAACAAACCCCGACGGCGATTTCACATGTCGATACCATTCCATATCGTTAATTCATTATACTTTACAATAAAAAGACAAAACCAGACCGGCTGGTCATTCATACAGGAAAAAAGACGCATAATAAAGAACTATAATATATAAAAAACAAGATTGACATCTGTCTGTCCGAACTACTTCTTACGCTCGGTTGAGCAAAATCTGGTATTACAATTAAATTAAAAATCACTCATGGCGAGACACAGACGGGCTGGTACCGTTAGTAAAACAATCAGGGTGTTACTGAAGTATTGTTGCATTTAAAAAGAAAGTTTATAGAATAGAATATGAGTTTGAATTCACGTTTGGCTTATATAACAGGTCAGCTCAAGTTGATATTAACTCAGAATAATGAGCAGAATCACTTACACCAGATACAAGTACGTATGTGTGTTAGTAACACCGTAACAAATACCGAGGGGAATAATTCAGACCATGATTCTAAGTTGATATCAAGTGGAATTTTTAAAAGTTCCATACTTTTGCGTCGGAAAATTCTACTTGATAACTATTCAGAATAATGGTCTGAATCATTTCTCAGTTTTCGTTACGATGTCACTAACACCCTATATATAACTGATATCCTGCGGGTTCCAGAATTTGTGATCAATTGGCCCTATTACATGGGACTTAAACGTAGCTATACTATGCACATCTATCTATCTATTCGAGGATACAGGCGAAACGCCTGAAACGCATCCTAAATAGGGTAAAGCGGTACTTCTCACCTGGACAGCTTTTGACTTTATATAAAGCACAAGTCGGTTCTTGCATGGAGTACTGTTTTCACCTTTGGGATGGCTCAGCTAAGTACCAACTTGCTGCGTTGAATTCTGTAGAGCGACGTGCTAAGAGGTTGATCGGCGACAGAAAGCTGGTGGAAGCCAAACTGCCTACCCTAGACCACCGCCGTAAAGTCGCCTGTCTGTTGGTTTTTTACAGATTGTACTTCGGGGAGTGTGCACAGGAGCTCCATCGGCTCATTCCACCAAGTCCATTCCATCTGAGGACATCCAGACGTACGGCGGGTTACCATCCTTACTTGGTTGACATACCACTAATCCGCACCAAGCGCTTCGCTTCATCCTTCATAATGCGCACAGCCAAGGAATGGAATGGGCTGCCGGCGTCGGTGTTTCCTGACTCTTATAACCTGGGGTCCTTTAAATCACGGGTGAATAGGCATTTTCTGGGTAAGCTCGTTCCAACGTCGATCTCTTCTTCTTGTGGAAGAACGAAGTCAAGAGCAAACCAATCTTAATTAAAAAAAAACAAAAAAAAAACGCATTTCTCAGGAATGTGGGTTACTTGAGCAAGTGATAATCATTTCTGATCCAAACATGAGTTCTAGAACAAATTTAGAAATCATTCGAATTTCGAATGAAATTGTGTTGCCTGTTCTGTCGACGCTCCCGCAGCTATAATTAATGGTAGAATGATTCAATTGAGTTGGCGGTATGCGCGTTTCCACTCATTGTGGTACCCACTAGTTGCGTACTTTCTCGTCCACCTGAGGTGTCACATTGCCTAATATGTCCACTCGCGGTTTGCTGATGAGCTGGAGCGTTTGATGGAAGGAATGTGGACATTTTCGATGATATCATTAAAAGCAATGAGGGACAATGAGGGGGAGGGGAGGGGGCTAGGGGGGAGGGAGAGGGGTTTCCAGGTTACGTTCCTCAAAGTCAGTCAATCAATTTGTTGACACTCTGCACTTCGTTTACTTTTATGTATATACGCAAATTTCAAATAGATTATTTTTTAGATGAATCCCTGTAGTATCCACACATTCTGTTCCACATAATAAAACATTATTCAAAAAATAACACGTTTACGTAAGCAACGTTCATATACGTTCTGTCTATGTGATGTGGAAAATCGTCTTGTCACGTCGTAACAAAATTTCTAACGCAGAACGTTCAAGAACATTAAATTTTCATAGTAAAGATATGAAAGTCAAATCAGACCTTTATCGCCACTGAATATATTTTTTTTTACACTTTAGTTACAAGTCACTAACATAACGTAGTGACGATAGTTCACTTACATGCGCAACGTCATTACATGTCGACGTTGTTACTTAGTACATAGGGTGTCAGCGACGCTGCATAACACAACGTCTATATACGTCGAATACTGACGTGTTCCGACGTTGTTCTACAATACAGGCCGAAATCGGTCGGGGAGATCATCATCATCATCATCACATTACAGGGGTGATTTTTAAAGTGGGCACAACGTGTATACACGATGACGTGTCACGACGTTATGATTGTGATTATTTATTTATTATATGGCGGAAATATGTATGATCGTCATCTTATTTGTATGAAGAGACCAAGTGTGCACAGTAGGGACAAATTGGGTTGCTTAAGCGAACGTGTTAATTGATGTTTGAACAGTAAAATAATTAATTTCTCCAAAGTACTAGGCATACCTAAATATTCCACGGTAAAAGCGCTATCCATGATAATTACTTGGCGAGTGATTCTATCAACTTTCACAGCTTCTATAATGGCGCTATCAATACCTTACCATTATAACCATACGTGAAGATAATTACCTCCATAATAGACGCTACCTATGAAGTTATTTTGTCGATATACTGGGCCATTTGCGAAATTACAGCTTTTACCAAGCACTGATTAGAAGGTAACGGGTTTGATACATTAGCAAAACGCCCATGGGAACCATTTCATGGAAAGTATTTAAATAACTAACATTATACATAGTGGGGGTTTAGTATAATAATAGTGTTTGATTGACAAGACCTGTGGCTAGAATTATATCGAGGGTTGAAAGGCAAATGGGTTTAAGCGACATTTTGGGCGAAATTGACTTATATATATATTCGGAATCAGCGATTTTTTCCGCGTCGACTGATCTTGGTTTCAGATCAATCGAAGCTACTTTTTGGCGCTTCAACCAATTAGCACTTTGGGTACATTTTTAAAAACCCGTGTTTTAACCGACAAAAAAATGCACAAAATTCTGGGCGGGTGGCAAATCAGTCGTATTCCGGGATATGAGTCGGTCACATAAGCTGTTATGTCTTTTCATTTTCATGATTTGAAGTCTGTTAAAGCGTTTTCCCTGACAGTGTTTTGTTATAGATAAGTCGGTTAAATCATTTGTCCTTAGACGAAACGAAAATAGATTTGGCGCTTAAATCTTTTTGCTTTAATCCAGATTTTATAAATATTGTCGCTTCAATCGTTTTGCCTTCGACAGTTTAAAAGTAAAATTGGCACTTAAACTGTTTTGCCTTTACCGAAAATATTCATAGAATTTGACTTCAGCTATTTATGCTACATTTTTTTAAATTTTTTGTCGTATAAAACAACTATCATTTTCTTTTGAAAGGACTTAAAACGTTTTTCCAAAACAAAAAAGAAATAATGTTAACATTTCAGTCATCGCAATTTTGTATGAAACCTTATGCCCGCATCACTTCAACATATCAAAATAAGTATGGGCAGGTCCTGGTTGGGCGGTTCACACAGCTAAAAATTACGATTGGGAAGACCGGGAGTGTGCGTGTCATCATGTCACCCAAGCCCTATCCGTTGATGGTGACTTCTATTTGTGTCTATCCCAAGTCGTTGTTGTGGTAGACTTTGACGTGGCTAGCGGAACCGAACTTCGAATTGAAGATCTGGTCACATGGCATAAAATCAAGCTGGCCAGCCGAGTTTACCGTGTAATTGTAGGAAGGTTTCCGTTGAGTTTTCCGTATTTGGCGTCTTGGACTAAGATTTTCGAGGACTATATCACGCGCTATTCCAGGTTCAGACACACTCATCCCAACTATCAGCTGGCATGTTGAAAGCCACGTGGTTGCGCTTGAGTACGTCTTTGTACCGCAGGTATTGTCCACCTTGTTTACAGTTCCTTCTAGACACCTCGAAATAGAAAACCTTTCTATCATCCATTCGCATGACGTGACCGCACCATCGTAGGTGATGTGTTATGATGAAAGCTTCTATTCCGAATATGCCAGAACGACGTAATACTTCTGTTATTGGAAAACCATCTTGCCGCTTTATGCGAAGGATGGACCTTAGACATTTAAAGTGTTACGTATCAAGTACGCCGCTGAGACTTTGTACACTAATATTTTAAGTTTTCCAAAGGCTGCCACCGCACCTGTTATCCGGGCTGGCAACTTCGATGACTTTGGAGTCATTTCATATTTGAGAACCCAAATATTTTAATTTTGAAACTTCCTCCAGCTCAGCGCCATTTAAAGCAACATTGGAAGAAGCTACATCCCCGGAGCATCCTCTGGATGGTTATTTTAAAAGGGTTTTGCACAAAACTATAAATATTCAGGTGTATGACTTAATTGAATCGGCCATTCCTCGGCCAGTTTGGTTAACTGACGCATAGATGTGAGACGTGAGAGATCAAAAATGATCTTATTCATTTTAGCCTTAATTTCAATTAAGCTATAAATAACAATTCCACAGAGTATCCCACTTATGCGTGATACAGAAGCGATATATAAAGAAAATAGACTAGGAACCATGGCTCCATGTGTTATGACATAGCCTTGTTTCGCGCCGTAGGTAACGACGAATATCTCTGAAAAGTTACTTCTAAATCAAACTGTCGTCATCATGTCGTCATGATATTGTCGTATCAGGATAAGTCATAACTTTTCAGGACAATCTGTTTTCTTTAGAGCAATCCACAAGCCACGTGAAGCCTCACGCAGCACATAACAAAGGCCGATGTTGTTCAAGCCTTTTGGCCTGAATCTGTTTAATAACAAAACCGTACCCCCATATCTCTGTCCGGACAAAATCATCATTGGGTTTCCGGAAGTACCTTTTCTGCATCACGGGATAAAATAACGTTAAGGCTAAAATTTAATATCGATCGCCATCGACTCGCAAAGAGGAAGAAGGCTAAAATCATTCCAGCAGCTGACTCCCATATCTTCAGGATGAGTTTGTATAACCAGTTATTAATGTGTAGGCATCTTATACAGTTCAGATGGTATTTTTGATGTGTTGGTATTCGTCATCCTTCTTAGCGCGGTAAGAAGTTCTTCAAAAGTCGGGGGTGCCGCTAGATCTTAAGCGAAACCCCCGACCTTGTTGTAACAAACTCGACCGATATGTTGTAACAAACAAGTCACTGGTATTACAATTGGGATTTAAGACATCGTTAAAATGTGTCCAAAGCGCTGCTAAGAAGTCTTTCTGATCAGTGAGGCGTTGGGTCTTTTCCTTGTTGTAGATTGAAACTCTCTTCAAAGTTTGTGGCCGAAAACAGTCTTGAAGCTGTCGAAAATCTACCGAAACTGGATTGATAGGAATCAGCATAGAGCTGAATTTCACAAGCTTATTCCACCTGGCATTTGTTTTTGAGACATATGGTGACAGAAAAGCCCGCCTGTAGTTCTCCACGAGCTGATTTTCACGTTAGAACCATCGCACCAATCTTAGTTTTGCGGTCTGGTTTACCAACCAATAACTTCGGTAGAGCAGAGCACAGCTATGAAAATGCTCGGCAAAGGATCACCATCTATTTATTATTATTATCATCTATATTATCTCATCGACAGATGTGTCTGCTGCGATGTCCGACGTATCTCGGCTTTAAAAGCATGATCGAGTTTGTTATTGTTTGTCAACTTCGACGGTATCTTATGGCCAGCTCGAAGTGGAGGTTTTAGGCGCAAATGTAACAGAAATTTTGATCAATCAAGTCGCTGATCTACCCACCCCTGGCCGCCTCTTAATATGAGAGCAATCAGTACTTCTCTGCAGTCTGTCCTAGTACCGCGTACCATCTAGTAGGAGCCAGTGCTTGGAACTTGCATTCAGTCTCGTGGTCTTAAATTTTTCAGTAAATCGAAAACAGGTTGTGATAGTGAGATTAAACTCAGCACAGAGTATAAGAATATTAAGACTTTTTCAAAGCTATTTGTTTCTTTTATTGCCCGCATTCAGTTGGTGACAGTCATCTGTCATCCGCCATCATACGCGGTTTACCATATACTTAAAAAGTCGAATTAAGCATGTGTAACAATCTTTATGGTTATATTCTAGATCCTGTTTCTTAATGAAATCGATTTACTAATTATATCCGCCGTGATTTTTCCTAATATTGTAAGGTACAAATATCTGTAAATGCCTTGCCCGACTAAAATCTCTCCCAGGAAAAACGGCTTAAGGACCGACTTTATTTCCGATCTTACTAATATTTGGATTTCATACAATTGAAATTAGTAGCGGATGGTCACTTAAGATATTTTCCTTCCCTGTCATATAACCTTTTATGGAGGTTAAGCTGATTTGCCTCTATTCTTCTTTTTTTAAGAAGTCGTTTAACTCATTTAGCTTTAGTCAAACTAATAAGTGAGAGGTCTCTTAAAGCATTTTGCTTTTAGCCAATATTTGGCTCTAGTGGATATCAACCGTTTTTCCTTCAACTGTAATTTAGTTCAATTGAGGCATTTTGTATTAAGCGACTTCTAAAATCTATAACTGATGTGTTTTTCGAACCAAATAAATACAGAATTGTGCAACGTTTAATTTAAAATAATTCTTAGCATTTTGAACACTTTTGATTCAGTAGTTTTTTTTATATGAATTTTTTTCGAAAAAATAAAACTTTAAATGGCTCTCCTGTAAAGTTCACAAAATGTCGCTTAAACCCATTTGCCTTTCAACCCTCGATATGTAATATAAAACATGGTACTTTATTGCAATTTCCATATTTTGAAATATGTAGTCGATTTTTTGAGACACGTGAACAGCCTCCTTGGTATAGTGGTTAGAGCGCTAGACTTACGATTTGGAGGTCCCGGTTCGATTCTCAATTAAGACATTGTCGAAATCACTTTGTGAGACTGTCTTTTGGTAAGGGCATTGCAGGCTTGTATCACCTGAATGTCCAATCCGTGCTTCAGAAAGCAAGCTGTTGGTACCGGCTACTAGCCGTAGAAATGTCACTTACACCCTGTACAAGTACATACAAGTAGCCATACAAGTAGATAGGGTGTTGGTGACGTCGTAACAAATACTGAGGGGGATGATTCAGACCATAATTCTGAGTTGATATTAAAATATGTTTGTGTTTTTTAAATATATTTTCCGTTGCATTCTTTTGCGACGGAAATATCCACTTGATATCAACTCAGAATCACGACCTGATAGATCCTTCGAAGTTTTTGTTACGATGTCACTAACACTTTGTATAATATTCAAAAATAGCGGTAAAAAGGATTCGACCACGCAAGCTTTCGGAGAAGAATACGCATGCTCTGATCAGTACATAAACCTGCTTATAAAATTAATAAACACCTTAAAAAAGCCATTGTATAAGTAACATTGTAACGAATAACGTAGAATAAAACAATGCGCTTACAAACTTAATAATAGCTATCTGACTCCATTGAACATAGAATCGAATCGAAAAGTAAAATAATGGTCTTCGTAACACAACAGAGGCGTATCTTAAACGGTATAAAACCATTGCTTTAGGGAGTAACTAACGTTATTGATATTTTATAATAAATAATGACCTATACAAAGGAAAGCTTCAAAGCGCACGGGAGTGTTTAGGCCAAGGCCTCAAAATGCTGTAGAAGTGTTATATTTCTCGAATATTTTTGGGGTATAGCCAAAACGACTTAATTGAAAGCAGTTCCCGGCCACTTCATGACAAAAGACCTCGTTTTACACAGACATTAGAAATTGACGTTATCGTACACGCGCATCTGTGTGTGTAACGTCTGACGCCCATACGATTGAGGACTAAAGTAAGACCAAGAGGGGATGAGGTAAAAAACCTAGCTCAGCCGCTGGTGGGGAGCGGAGAGTTTCCGTTCTACGAGGTAGTATTATTCCTTATTCTATCTCTACCTTAAAGTCGACGCGATAGAGATTAGGCAGAGGTGTACGTATAGTGAATGCACACACTCCTCGCTAACCATGTTCAAGTTTCATTATAATACAGTTTAATTGCCATTAACCGGACATACATGCTGGAAACTACTTTATACCAATACTAGATGTACTTTTTTCTAAAAATGAAATATTTGAAAAGTTTTTTGCAATGGTGACGTAACATTTAAAACACGAAATTATAAATAGGTATTACCTATGTCAAAAACATTTTAAGTCAGTTTTGTAAATAAAAATATAGTTTTATCTGAGTTATATTTTGATTTCTGTGCTTATCTGATTTCGTTTCAGAGTTATTGTATTTACCACAGTAGAAAGAGAACTTGGTTCTCTTTTTAACATACTTACGAGTTTTTGGCGGTATACTAAATAAAACGACGATATAGCAATTTGGGCGTCACTAGAATAGATTTAATTCGATATTTCTAATTGAAACAATACGTATGGGAGCAATAAATTTGGTACCTGTCTACCTATTTAATAGAGTAGGCTGGACAGCGTTGGTGGTCAAAAAGATAAATGTTTTCTGTTTTGATTCGTATTTAGGTATGTGTAATTGTTAATTAATATTGTTTCGGTAAATTGGAAACTGGTTTTTCGTGGCCTGTTGTAAAGCTTTCGCTTCGTCTGTTTATTAGAATTTGCAGACGGTGAGATGGTAGAACGAATTTCGTCTACACTATGCGAACTGACTAAACACAACTGATGACGTAACAGTCAAGTTACATAACATAAACTGCCTATATACGTCCCACTACTAGGCACTGGCCTCCCCTCAATCAACCGGAGGGGGTATGGAGAATACTCCACCACGCTGCTCCACTGCGGGTTGGTGGAGGTGTCTTTACGGCTATTAGCCGGGACCAACGGCTTAACGTGCCCTCTGAAACAAGGAATCATTTTACTTTTTCGGACAATCAGAAGCGGGTAGCCCAGTTGGTAGAACGCTTGCCTCTCACTTTGAGGTCGCAGGTTCGAATCCAGCACACGCCTAAACCAATTATTGTCGAATTTGTTTTCGAATTCATGTTTGGATCATAAATTATTAGCACGTGCTCAGCTGAGATGGAACATATCGTGAGGAAACTCACATTCCGAAGAAATGCATTTTCGGAGGTATGTGACCTAACCTGTATTGGGCTGGTTTTCTCTTCGCGGGTTGGAAGGTCAGAGAGGCAGTTGTTTTTGTAAAAAACCGGACTTGTCAAATCTTCAGGTTAGCGGACATTGTGAAAAACGGGATATTTTTAGGGAGATAATGTAAGCAGATCAGGGTAAAGAGGAGCATAAACATAAAGGGAAATCATTTAGGAATCCCATCACACAAATGGCATCACAGCAAATCCAAGGTTCGACACAAACTTTTTTTCATTGAAATAATACCAACTCTGCAATGAACATTTTTTTCCGACCAAAAGCGACAGGCGGGCCAATTAACAATCAAATAAAAGCACACATGTTTTTTTTACTTTAATCCCTTGGCAACTGGTAGCTATGATGCAACCACCAATTTGTGTTATGATTGATACTAATCCCTCTTAATCTCTCTCACTGTCTGGTCGAAAACTCACTGTTACAATCACATAAATACCTACGTAAAAGTATGACGGCTCAAACAGTATAACATGGAATTGAATTATGAAACGCTTTATATCGTCACCTTAAAGTGAAAACCACGGCATCCATAGTCCAGTCGTTGAGTGTTAGCCTCATGATCCGGAGGTCCCGGGTTCGAAACCCAGTGAACAGCCGAAAATTGTAGAGGAGGCTTTTGGAATTGAAATGCACTTACGTGTGAATGAGACAAAACGGTTAGTCTTTTTGGACCTGTCAGTAGGCTGTATAGAAATATTTTATGATTGTGTTTCATCGTGAGATGTTTTATAGTTTGCGAGGTATGAATCGTATTTTTTGGTCATACATTTCTTTTTTGTAAATAGATGCTTTATAGGACCAACTTGTCGGTCGGCAACGAATGGGCAGAAATAAAAAAGAAAACTAAATGTATGACACTTTTACTAAATAATTACACAAAAGAAAATACATAAAATAAATGCGAAAATAAAAATTACTTAAAAACAAACGTCCGTTCTTAGTGACAGCCAAAATTTGAACAGAAGAAAACAGACAAAAGACAATCGAACCATATAGAAGAATAAAACATGAGAAATTTTTATAACCTAAGGAGATTGTATATTATTTATAAGAAGTTATAAATGTATAAAAACCTTTCGTGGATCGTTTACAAGTGCCTCCATATATTTTTTAAAAATTTCTTCTATTATTAATAATCCAGTTACGCTATGGATACCGAAGCAAATCTACAATAAATAACATCAAGCTTAGATAACAACCTAGTCAAATTAGACACTCTTTTTATTTGTTAATTTATTTAAGGCTTTTATGTATGAGAATACAAAACGGTGACGCCATCATTAAACGTGGGCAAATGTCATATTCATTTGGCAATGAGCTTCTTTTTGATGTTCTTAGACTATCTTTTAGTTTTAGATTACATAACATAAACTGCCTATATACGTCCCACTGCTGGGCACAGGCCTCCCCTCAATCAACCGGAGGGGGTATGGAGCATACTCCACCACGCTGCTCCACTGCGGGTTGGTGGAGGTGTTTTTACGGCTAATAGCCGGGACCAACGGCTTAACGTGCCCTCCGAAGCACGGAATCATCTTGCTTTTTCGGACAATCAGGTGATTCAAGCCTGAAAAGTCCTTACCAAACAAAGGACAGTCTCACAAAGTGATTTCGACAATGTCCCCATCGGGAATCGAACCCGGACCTCCAGATCGTGAGCCTAACGCTCTAACCACTAGACCACAGAGGCTGTTAGTTTTAGATTAGAATATCGTAATTCATCTTTGGCCCAGTGTATCTTCATTAATGTATAAGAAAAAGAAAGTTCAGTAATATAGTATTTTTCACGATTGGTTTCTAAATTATAGTAAGTAAGTTGAATAATCTAGTAAAATTATACAGAACGTAATTTGATTAGAATTATTTTTGCACATTAATTGCCATATCCACGAGTCGACTACCTCTTTTTTACATCAATGAATTTGCATAGACTTTTAAGTCAGGTGTTTCGTAAGTACTGTTGTCCGATTAACCATTTTATTGATTAGCAGTAAATTTTGATAATAGCCGAAGTTGGTATATTTTTTATCGGTACTTCGCGCCCTCCGTATAATTGGGTAGTTTCCTAGGTAAAAAATAAAACTAAAACTGTCAAAAACGTTTTTTCTATTAAATATATTTATGAATTTTAATAAAAAAAAAGAAAAATAAAGTAGCATGCAAATTGCTGCACCGACAAGAGCGTGGCTCTTAAATTGATGATGATGAATAAAGAAAAATTTAATAATAAGTGCGAAATGTCACTTTTTTCTATGACGTCACAGGTTGCTTTTTCATACAAATTCCATAGTAATTTCATGTTTTGACATTTAGAATAAAGTAACTGATTTGACTAGTTGGAAACGAGCCTTTTATGGCTTGTATGTCGTTGTATTCTGTTAATCAGACAAACACCCGATTCCCGATGGGTACATTGTCGGCACACTGCCTGATAACATTGCAGGTTTATCTCATGATTGTCCGAAAAAGTAAGACTAATCCGTGCTTTTGGAAGGCGTAAAAAAGCACCTGACGGCTGTCTGAGACACATCTACAAATCTAGAAGAAGTCACATCAAAAAAAGGCGCAGCGGCATAGTGTAAATTGCATAAATTGTTTTAAAACTAAATATAAATCAGCCTTACTAAAAAAACAATTAACTGCAGAAAAATTGAAACATTCCTACTGGAAAATGCTCAAGTTAAAAGATCATTTTTGATAATATACTAACCCCATTCATTATATTACTGTTAAAATAGTTTACTTCTGACATATATATTCATTCAAACACAATCTAACCCAACAAACACGCTTACACACGCGCGCACACACACACACACACACACACACACACACACACACACACACACACACACACACACACACACACACACACACACACACACACACACACACACACACACACACACGCATACGCATACACATACACACACACAATCAAGAGTACCTACTTATAATTTTAATTGATTGTCTTTTTATTGTTTCTTTTTTCTACCTAAAGCTACTGTATAATTCTATTTAATATCCTCTAGCCCTCGTTGACAATTACTTCCGCACAATATCTCAGGAAGAGGAAATGACTGAAAACCAGCGTTGGATGGCGCCATAACATGGCTCCATGGCAGCACAAGCTGAGCCATTTCCTTTTGCCCGTATTCGCAATATTCATAATTAAGTACTTAGTTTATATAGCAAATGTACATTGTTACTGGCAATAAATTTATTTTATTCTTATTCTTATTCTAGTGTGAATTTTTTTTCATGTCCATTCTTCCATTGTATACTGTATGGATTAAGTATAAATATTGGGCCAAATAGTAATCCGGCCATGTAGTGAATGCCTTAAGAGGACAAGCTAGCAATAAGTCGCGTAAAAAATGGCTTATAGAAGTATTCGAAAAATTAATTAAGTTATAACCGTCAGGCCGTAGAATGGATAACAGTACCTTGTTTTTTTGGCATTTAAGTATACTTATGATTCACAGTTCGCAAAGATGGTGAAGTATTATACAGGCTAGATTTAAAAAAAAGAAAGAGAAAGAAGATCGGAAAGAAGATACTTAGAAAAACTAATGTTCAATCAAAACTGACAACTTCTTCTATCTTGTGGGTTGTGAGGTAGATTACCAACCCCATCAACCCTGGTGACAGGGTTATTATTGAGCCGCCATAGGCCCCTGACATGACTCATGTAACGACTACGTACTTACATCAGTAAGTAGGAACCGGGCTCAACGGCTTAACGTTCCTTCCGAAGCACGGATCATATTACTGTTGGACAATCAGGTGATCAGCCTGTAATGTCCTAACAAAACTAAGGATCACAAAGTGATTTTTATAATTTGTCCCCACCGGGATTCAACAACTGACAACAGCTGATAACTGCTTTTCTTTTTCGTATCTCATCCTACATTGGACCTTCTAGTTTTTATCCTCATTTTTAGGATAAGCGCTACTAGTTTTAACAATAGATACTTATAATAATAAAAATAGTATCGTATTGAGTGTCTATACTTTCCCTCTCTCTATGACATGTTTTTACTAAAACATAGAAAATTTACGGTCGCCCATATCAATTAAAAACCTTTACACATCGATCTTTGAATTGATACAAGAAAAAATATCGATAAATCGGTGTTCCTTAGTAAAGACTCATTTGTCTTTCTCCTATGTCCGATTTTTATCTTTTTTCTTGTTGATGACATTATTTTTTGAATGTTCAACAATGCCCTTTGACATTTGGGTGTCAGGTTTATCTATTCTCTATCTATGTAAGGTAGATATTTTATTTTACTTATAGAAAGTGGTTGTCTAACTAAATTAGCGTGTCAATTAGGTAGACTTTTTTGATGTAGGTAAGTATAAATTTAGAGAATAATGTTTTTTTTTTTTTTAAGGAAACCAAAGTATTGGCCTTGACAGACAAAAATGGAGAATACTATATCGACAAGAGCGTGGCTCTTAATCATGATGATGACAAATTAAGAAAAGTAGGAGACGATAAGAATGTATTAACATTAGCTTAAAGTTAGGCTAAGGCTAAGCTAAGTAATAAAACTGAATTGGATATTTCGAGTAAGCCCAATGCATACAGAAGTAACTTGTACTCAATTATTTATAAATAACAACAAATGTGTCTGTTTTTAAGTGTAAATAGCCTAAGCTGTGCAAGCGTGATGCGCTTTTAGCCTTCTTTTTTTTCTCTCTCATTTAAGCTATCTTTGCTGTAGTTAATTTTGCATGCCGTTGTCACCTATAATTAGGGTAACAATTACTCTTGTTTATATATATGTTACTTGTAATGTATTTATTGTTGTTAACTCTGTTGGTGACCATAAATAAATAAATAAAATAAATAGGCAGATAATAAAGAAGTATATTTTTTTATAAAGAGTTTTTAGTTGCCCCAATAATTGACACCAAGATATTTTTATTCGTGTGAAACATACGTTTTATTTAATATTTTTTAAAGAAATTAGTAGATTTATTTTCAATAACGTTTCTTTATTGTTACAATTTGAGATATTTAAAACCATAACTGTATCTATAACCTTTATAAGGCTGAGATTTCTAAACACAATAGTTAAACAACGAGGTTTGAACATTCGGTCCCCACCTATCACGTTGGTCTAACAGAAAGGTCGATGAGGTGTAGGTTTTTAATTCATCATGATATGGACATCCATCTCATGATGAATTAAGAGTTATTGAGATAATAGATATTGAGCGGTACATACCTCTGACTATTCAGTAGGAAGTAGTCATGAGCATGTCGTAGCAGTGAGCGTCAGAGAAAAGGGGGGAAAGCATTATTGTTGTCCGTATCGTCAGGATTGTCACCGTCCATTGCAAGGTATGATCCGGAGTAAATAAAATCCGGAGTAAGTAAATACGCACACAATGCCCACAAAACTCCGTTTTAATTTACGCAATCACTTGTTCTAGGTTTACACACTTGATGCACTAGATAATTAACGATTACACTTCTCATGAAACGTGGTGATCTCGTTACGGGGGTTGGCACATCCGACCTCGCTTAATGTCAATCTCTCACTCTCCTCACAGCCCCAATCCTGGTGTTGCCAACCCCCGTTTCCGATTCCACCCAAACAAATCGATGTCGAATCGATATTGTTTGACGTTTCAAATCGAATGATGCGACACGGCCATTCTGACATGTCACACGTCCACGTGTGACGTACCTGTGACAGAAAGAAATTACAAACAGTCACTCGGCCTTCCTGACCAAACTTACAAGCTAGTAACAGGACTCTATGTAAAGTTTCACAAGATTTCTACCTCGACTAACGACTCTACAAATAAAAAGCAACTCCAAAAAATGATAAAAATGACACTCTAAATGTCACGTATTGTCAAATGTGACTCCTGTAGAATTAAGTGAAATACATGACGTAACAAAGACGTAGAATATACTACCCGCTTAACGTAATAGAACTCTTTAACCAGAAAAAGCAAGGTAGTAATAACATGGATAGTGCTTCCGACCAGCACTCTGCCACTACTCCTTAACCAGGAATAGCAAAATCACAATAATTATAGCGCTTACAACCAGCACTCTGCCACTAATCTTTAACCAGGAATAGCAAAATCATAATAATTATAGCGCTTCCGACCAGCACTCTGCCACTACTCCTTAACCAGGAATAGCAAAATCATAATAATTATAGCGCTTCCGACCAGCACTCTGCCACTAATCCTTAACCAGGAATAGCAAAATCATAATAATTATAGCGCTTACAACCAGCACTCTGCCACTACTCCTTAACCAGGAATAGCAAAATCATAATAATTATAGCGCTTACAACCAGCACTCTGCCACTAATCCTTAACCAGGAATAGCAAAATCATAATAATTATAGCGCTTCCGACCAGCACTCTGCCACTAATCCTTAACCAGGAATAGCAAAATCATAATAATTATAGCGCTTCCGACCAGCACTCTGCCACTATTCCTTAACCAGGAAAAGCAAAATCTAAACAATAACAGCGCTTCCAACCAGCGCTCTGCTACTATTCCTTAATCCAGAAATAGCAAAATGATTAGTAAAGATAAAGAAATAAAAGAGCGAGTAAATTTTATTCCAATTTACCTTACTCTACAGAGTCTAACTCTACATTTTCTAAATCCGCGTCTGCAGGGAATTGATTTTCAGGCATTTTTCTAAGGCGATCGTGTGCGTACTTGTAGGTACGATTTCCTGTAAGAGCCTTCAGCAAATATCTATCGCCATCTAACAGTTCAATAACTTTAAAAGGCCCTCTATACTTTTGGTCAAGTTTAGTTTGATTACGTTCTTCGTTCTTTAGCAAAACGAAATCTCCAACGGTAAATTTTGCGAATTTCGCTTTGTTACTATCAAATCGAGTCTTTTCGTATTGCGCGTTCTTGTCCATGTTCCTAACGACATCAGCCCTAACCTCTAAGAGATCTACTTCCTGTTCAATGTCGTCCTCGTGTGTTAATCTGAAACAATATACCACAGCACAGTATCCAAGTTCACTCGGTCATTCCTGACCTAACATGAGACTCTATAAAGGACTCTACATGAGCTCTACATGAGCTCTACTTGTGACTCTACATGAGCTCTACTTGTGACTCTTACATGAGCTCTACTCGTGACTCTACATGAGCTCTACTCGTGACTCTACATGAGTTCACATTACATCATGATAAATCATCAACTAACAATACACGGACCATTGACCAGTATTCACACACTATAAACAACCAAACTTGAAAATCCAATTACTCTTTACACGTCGGTCGTTACTATCACCTACACGAGCGATAGTAACTCATGCCACTCTACTGAGTGACGATATCTCACAACCAGGCGTCACTACCACCTAAATCGAGTGGTAGCAATATATGTCACTTACACCAAGTGACGATATCTCAACACAGTCGTTGCTGCCACCTATATCGAGCGACAGCAACTTATGCCACTTATACCAAGTGACGATATCTCAACACAGCTAGAACACAAACTTTACATTTTAGTTGGTAGAATAATGGTCAATGGGTTACACTATTTCTTCTACATCACTAATTTCTAATTCGTGTAGTTTGACTAATTCTACCGGAGGTCAACTTGACCTAGATTCAGGTACAATGTCATGACCAAATACAAAGTCAACATGACATCCGAGCCTCGACCGCATACCGGTAGTTTCTAAGACGATCAGCACAAAAGTGGCTGCAGCTTCCTATCAGAGTTGCTCCGAAACAGGTCAATGGGTTACACAATTTATTTCCTTTTTTTTTTGATTCGCAATACAAACATCAAATCGCAACACCATACACATCGCCTCCATGAGACGGATACACACATCATCGCCTCCATCTGGCGGACACCCTCATAATCATCGCCTCTATCTGGCGGATATTCTCCAGATCATCGCCTCCATCTGGCGGATACCCTCATAACCATCGCCTCTATCTGGCGGATATTCTCCAGATCATCGCCTCCATCTGGCGGATTCTCTAACCATCGCCTCTATCTGGCGGATATTCTCCAGATCATCGCCTCCATCTGGCGGATTCTCTTATAAGCGACAACAGAAAAAAATCAACAGAAACTAAAAATGTTACATTACTTAACAGTTACACTGGCATCACCATCGATTTCTAACGCAGGAAAATCATCTGGCATTTTTCTAAGCCTATTTCATTAAAGTAATCATAATCCAAATCATTTTACTTCGCAATGTTTACTTCACTTCATTACGATTTCCAATTTAATTAAAGTTAACAAAAGAGAACTTTCTGCACTATATTCGTTTGTATCCTACTAAAATATTCCATCTTTCAAATCGGGTAAAACAGATACGACTCACCAGGACTCATAAGCATTTCCAATAAAAGATCAACCACTGGTCTTGTGACATGGTTTAGGTCTTCAATAACACCAGCGCAGCAAGTCCGGCTGGTATACAACGCGCTGCCATGATATCATCACTTTACATGGTATGCGACACGAGTATGGTAAGCTCCGGCCACGCCACTTGTATCGCCGCTTGCAATCCACCAGTTGCCGAACCACGTGCAAAGTTATGACATGAAACAAAAGAATTCACTGTATTATTGTATTCACATGACTTTTTTCCAATCAGTTTAAAAAGATTACAATAAAGAATGTTGAATATTGAAAGATTTTATGAATGACGGTAGATTACAAAACACGTTATCTAACGAGACTTAATTATCATGTCATGATTAATTTCTTTTCGCATGGATTCAGAAAATACAACTTTAACCACGCAGGTTAAGCGTGTCTACACCAATTCGAAATATTTTTAGATCAAAATACAAAGATTTGACGATGATGAAAACAGATTGGAAAACGCGATATTATTGACACGGATTGACACAATATGTCTCGTCAATTTTCTTTTTAAACAAAGGGAAATAGTAATTTCCAAGTTAATTTTAAATCAATTTCCTCATTACTAGAAACGAAAATTCACATAGCAATGAAGTCAATAACAATAAGGTTCCAGTATGAAAACGACTCACCGTAATAACAGTTTCCAAGTTGAGGTACCATAATTTTCAAACACGACTGCACACAGTATGGAAATATTGTGATGTTCACGCCATCATATCTTACGGCATGTAGTGATGTAGTGATGTCGATCATTAACAAGGTCCAGGTCACTTCAAATTCAGGTCCATCTCCAAATTCAGGCATGGCTGTAGACTACATCTTCATCACGTGGTCACACGAATGTGATAGTCATCATAATCTTCTTCTGATTGTGATAATCCAAACTTACATTGTCTTGTTGTGAACGTCGCATCACATTGTCTTCATAAGTTCACTAATCCCACTTCTGATGTCGTAACAGTGAGCGTCAGAGAAAAGGGGGGAAAGCATTATTGTTGTCCGTATCGTCAGGATTGTCACCGTCCATTGCAAGGTATGATCCGGAGTAAATAAAATCCGGAGTAAGTAAATACGCACACAATGCCCACAAAACTCCGTTTTAATTTACGCAATCACTTGTTCTAGGTTTACACACTTGATGCACTAGATAATTAACGATTACACTTCTCATGAAACGTGGTGATCTCGTTACGGGGGTTGGCACATCCGACCTCGCTTAATGTCAATCTCTCACTCTCCTCACAGCCCCAATCCTGGTGTTGCCAACCCCCGTTTCCGATTCCACCCAAACAAATCGATGTCGAATCGATATTGTTTGACGTTTCAAATCGAATGATGCGACAAGCATATGAATGCGAATTTAAGATTTAAAGATAAGAAAGTTTTGAGGTCATTTATATTAAATCTCTCATCTACGTTATGAGAAAGTGGATGTTATGTTACTTCTCTCCTATCTTATAAAAATCAAATCACAAAATTGTTAAAATCATAATACTGCCTAAAAAACATACATACATACATACATAAACTCACGCCCGTAATCCCTAATGGGTAATCCGTAATGCCTAAAAAACAAATCTAAAAAAGTTTTTTTTACGATAGGGATAAACTTTAAAATAACTTTGTTTAGTTTTTCCCCCTCTGATTGATTGAGGGGAGGCCTGTGCCCAGCAGTGGGACGTATATAGGCAGTTTATGATGATGATATGAATTTTTTATATTACAATTGCATAATTTCATAGAGGTTGCATGAATTATCTGTGATAACTGTTTGTTGTTAAGCTACTTATATGTAGAGGTACTTATTTAAATCTGTTATAAAACCCAACTGTTTATTTCCCAAATAAACTAAACTAAAATAATAAAATATAATATTTACAGCACAACTACAACTTCATAAATGTTATTCAACATGAATAACAATATCGAAGGATTATTGGTGACGTCAGATTACGAAAAAAATAAGTTCCCACCACTCGCGAATGCCAAATCGTGTTTGACAAAACCAATCGCTTTTAATACAGTAAAATAAATTGAAATTGGTGGCTTTAGGTGCGATTTTATACAAATTCTATTCAATTTCCAAAGTAAAATGGTAATAAATGGGTGAAATATGTTCAGTAGTACAATGGGGAATTGCTTTCCGACAATCCCGGAGTTAGATGAAGACGTTCCGAGAACGGCTATGGTAAACGTATTTGAATAAATTAACTAGAATATTCGATATTTTTCTCGAATATTTCTCATGCGTAGGATTGGCTTCTTGAGAATTTAAAATTTTTGAATAATAGACCACTAATGGTTAAAGTATCTTAATGTATAATCGATTTTCGAATTGCATTTTATATGGGATATCAATATACGGCTTTTAGATATCCCACGAGTTTTCACCGCCAGTTTCTACGACGTTCATAAAACTGTTTTTCTTATTGTTTTACTTAGTATATTTAGAATAATCCGGTCACCAAAGAGCGAAAAGCAAAATTGCTAATGTTAAATAAATATTATCTGTTTTCTAATCCTTTTATCGTAAGTCCTTCTCGGTCTAAATGACCAAATTGGAGATGTCCTTAGAAAAAGTTTCATACGATCTACTCTGAACCGGCGTGCGTGTATGAAGCGATTGATGAATGTGGAGGAAGCAAGAGAAGTGTGTCAGGATCGAAGCAAATGGAATTCTATAGTCTCTGCTTACCCCGGTGGGAAATAGGCTTGAGTTTATGTATGTATGTATGTAATCCTTTTATCCCTTGCTAGAATATAGGCCTCGAACAACAGATATCCACTCCTTGCGATTTTTGCAGCTTCAGTGATTTTGCTCCCATGATATACCGAAAGTTTTTAGTTCTCGGTGAACCGAGCGTCGCCAAGTCTCTTAATAAGGTCTGATAATATTATTCATAATGAAGATGAGGTATATATTCATCTTCTTAAAATAAACCTAATAGAACTTATCTGGCAAATTACTTTCGATCCTACTGGATAGCCGTCAGACACTCATCCAGCAGACAAATAGTAGTGATATTTATCAAAGGTTTTAACAAATCCAAAGAAATTTGGAAAATTTGGAATCTCGGTCTTTTCATAACGAGGGTGACCCCTCGTCGGTCTAAGGAATTATGATATCTGAGGGGTTAAAAAGGCCACAACATAGCAATTCATCTGAAAAGAAATATTGCAATTTGACACTTTTGCGCATATAAAAAGACATATCGAATCAAATCATCTAAAAAGCAATATATTGCTTTTTGACATTGGGCACATTCTTTCACATGCGCAAATGTCAAATTGCAATATGTCTTTCCAGATGAATTGCTTTGATGTGAACTTTTTAAATCCCTCAGGGGGGGGGGGGGGATAAAACTGCCACATCGAAGCAATTCATCCAAGAGACCAATTCAATTTTGCTATTTGATATTTGTTTGCATTGCGCACTTACTTTTATATGCGCAAATGTCAAATTGCAATATTG
Source organism: Pectinophora gossypiella (assembly GCF_024362695.1). Classification (NCBI taxonomy): domain Eukaryota; kingdom Metazoa; phylum Arthropoda; class Insecta; order Lepidoptera; family Gelechiidae; genus Pectinophora; species Pectinophora gossypiella. The sequence continues at coordinate 3,938,424 of NC_065422.1, forward strand.
CTTTCTTAGATGAATTGCTCCGATGTGGTAGTACATACGACAATCATAATTCCTTTGCAAGATTTCTATGAAACTTGAGAAAACAAGAAGCTTTTATTAGGTAGTCGTTTGCAAAAGTCCAATATTACTTAAGCTATCATTACTGCTAGAATTTACCTCGTTATGGGTCTAAGTAAGCTGGTAATTGTGGCTCGAGAAATAATGTTATGTGGTGCTGTAAAGTGTTTATAACTGAATCCTCATTTACAGGTTGATGTTGAATAAAGAATGTATTTTTAATAGATATGCTAAATTTGTTACGGTCTTGTGTCGTGTCCTGCTGTATCCGATTTGGACGGTATATTTTTAAAATTTCAGGGGTAGTCCCATTTTGGATATATGACATCCATACATATGCTTGGGCCTTTGGCGGCTCAATAGTAACCCTGACACCAGGGTTGATAAGGTTGGTAATTCACCTCACAACCCGCACGATAGACGAAGACTTATGGTTACTTTTATTTTTAAGCTTAGCTCAACCTACTCAATAATTCTGTTCTCTAGTACCATTCTAATTCGTTATTTATATACCTATTTCATTTCATTTCAAACAGGAACTGTTTGACTAATAATAATATGTTTGGAATGGAAAATGCTACACGGACAAGAGCGTGGCTCTTAAATTGATGATGATGATGAATATGTTTGAATAAGAATAATTTTATCTAAACTAACATCCGTTGTACCGCATCCGAACTCGAAACGTCGTTCCCCAAGACCGCTAGAAAAACAATTTGCGCACACGCAAGTGGAATAGGCTAGTTTGCTTACATCTGCTACTGACTATTACCATTGTAAATGGTCAACAATTTGCCGCAATCCTGTTCCTTGTTCATCACCGGCACATTAAGAATGCGGTGTAACTCGAGGGCTTCAATTCGAATGCGGAATTCGAGAGTTGAATCGGTTTGAACATTGAGTCAAGTCTTCATATTACTTAGCACATCTCGAACACGTTCTGGGAGCAAATAAAAAACATAGAACACGTTCAGCTGCTTGTCTTCCCGGGCATGTCGTAAAAACCGTCAGAGGGATTGTGTCCTCTAACATGATGGACTAATGTTATTGGCGATAGGCTGATCCCTTATCACCAAAAGGTTCATCATATCCAGCTTACGACATCGTATCAACAGTGGCTGCAAGTTGTCTTTGATTACTTGTGGCTCTGCCCACCCCGTTAGGGATTACGGGCGTGAGTTTATGTATGTATGTATGTAATTGATTTCAACATTGAGTCAAAATTCTTCATATTACTTAGCACATCTCGAACACTCCTTAGAAAAATCTTATTTTTATTATGTGCCGCATATCGCGTAAGTACGAGCGAGACAAAGTTCGAGCACTCTCCTCTTTACTCCTTAGAGCGTCTTACGGCCATTTAAAACTAAAGTAAGACTCAAGAGGGGGTGAGGCGGCGCCCGATACGAATTGGTGCGGGGCGGAGTATTACATACGGTTCTTCACGTTTATTCTTTATTCTAACATCCTAAACAACAGTTTTGATAGGTTTTGCTGTGCATTGTAGCTAGCATTTTCAGTCAATCAGTCAGTGACATTTTGCTTTTATAATATATACGACTGAACTTGACTGACGAAATCACAGAAACAACACACACAATACAATAACAATACATACAACAATATAATATGTATAATATTATATAAATACATTATTTGATGCATTCTTTCGCGTCAAATTCTTACCGCGGGGCGGAAGGCAAGAGGGAAACCACTGCCATATTTTCCCTAAAAAGAAGCATGGAGAATGCTACACCGACAAGAGCGTGACTCTTAAATTAGTGATGATGATGATTGTGTTTAGCTGTAGCGCCCTCTAATAATAAGTATTATTTTTCTTTCGTTGTTTCTTTTTTTTTTTTCTAAAAATATTAAAAGTTCAAACTAAAAAGAATGATCTGGTTACTCGATTCATACAATCACGAAGTAACAACACTACTCACTAGTGAGTGCATCATTCCCCTACTTCACTGCCTCATTCGGTTTGGCCAACGGTTTTCAATGATTTAGTGTGGTTAGTTAATGAACATCTAGTTTTCATAGTTAGACGTAATTTGGAATTGTAACGAGGAGATTTAAGGGGAAGAGAAAATTGTAATGTGATTTTATAGTGGTATCTGTTATACCTGAAGACCGTAATTCCTAACGGAATGAGCAGAGATAAAAGTCAGATAGATGTGGTACAAAGATAGATAGATAGATAAAATACTTCATTGAGCGCAATGGACACAAAACACAGAGATAAGGACAACATATACAGAAAAGCACAACAGGCGGCCTTATTCCTTATGCTGCAAATTCTTCTAGGAAAACTTTGTGTACATGATTTTTTGCAAATATAATAGTAGTGGGTTACTTCATTCTAACATAATCAATAATTAAAACGAACTACCTATATAAACAAAGATGTAAGAACAATCAACCGGAGGGGCTATGGAGCATACTCCACTCCACCATGCAGCTTCACTGCATTCAACATAAAAATGTTTTTAAATTTCAACACAACACAAAAACACATACAGAAAAACTATTAACGAATCGTAAGCGCTTTGTTTTGCGCTAAGTTTTGAAAAATCGCTATATAATGTGTTTTTCTTTAACACAATTTCAATTTCTTTGGGGTGGGGCTGTTCGACTAAGCAGGGATCCCTGCTACAATGTTTATTTAAGCAAGTGTTTTCTGGTTTTTTTTTAAATATTACTATTTGACACATTGTTTATTATTTTGTTTTTTAAGGTGTAAATAAGCGTTGTATCTTTAATTTGAAATAAATAATAGTAATTAAATTTCCTACAATTATTTTTTACCTGAATTGAAACCAGCTTGTTTATTGCGAGGTTTTATTAACTAAAATCTAAGCCGGATGAGATTTTCCAAAAAAAAACAGTTACGTGGTTTTCACTTACCGAAATATAATCTATCGACAGACCATCTATTACTTGAATAACAGCTTCATAAGTTACGTAACTTTAAAGATAACATATCTAAAACGTACTAGGTACTTTAACAAGTCCTATAACTAAGGTTTCTACTATTGTTTCCTTTCAAATGCGTCTATAAGATAAAGTAAACCATTATAGTCTACTTTATTGTTATGGAAATGAAAAGACTTTACTGTGTAATTTCCTTGTTCTCGACGTAATAAGACTGAGTCATGATTGCAATCAATATTACTATTAGCTGTATCCTGTTGTTATGTTTCGAAGCTAGCTTAGACTTGTATAGTACTGCTATTAAATCTGTATAAGATTGTTAGTTTAAGAAGAAAATGGTACGGTCAATGATTTAGAAATAACATAGAGGTAGAATCACGCTCGTACTTCCAAAGGGGAAGGCAGAGGTGACTATAAAAAATAAATAAAATAAAATATTTTTTAAATTTCTCCAGTATTTTACAATATCGAAATTGTGGACCTCCCAGTAAGCAATTTAATATGCTCGTATTGGAAGTGACCACGCTGCTTCTGAGGGTTACAATATATAAATAATTAACTTAAAAATAAAGTGAAAAGAAGAACAAAAAGTGAAATGTAAACAAAAATTTGCAACTATTTCAAACAGCAGGCTTTGTTTGTGTGTGTGTGTGTGTGTGTGTGTGTGTGTGTGTGTGTGTGTGTGTGTGTGTATGATTAGGGGGTTAAGTAACTTTTGTCAAAAGTGTTTCAACCTCCTCATGCGTTAGACCTTTGAGCCACTCAACCAATACTGGTTTACAATTATAAAATGTCATGGAGTATATTTTGAGTTTTCTGTTTGCAATGTTGTACATAAGTATAATATATACAACCACTCCTCGCTACTTATGTCCAAGTCCCATGGAATCTCTTTACTAAAGTACATGCTAAGTTGCTACCCTTAAACCACAAAATGAAAGAAAGCCACACACACACACACACACATATCCCGGGGGCTAGACTATTTCGAGGAGCTCGGTGGCGCAGCGGTTAACGCGCTCGGTCTGCGATTGTTGAAGTAAAGCAACTTTCGCAAAGGCCGGTCATAGGATGGGTGACCACAAAAAAAAAGTTTTCATCTCGAGCTCCTCCGTGCTTCGGAAGGCACGTTAAGCCGTTGGTCCCGGCTGCATTAGCATATTCGTTAATAACCATCAATCCGCACTGGGCCCGCGTGATGGTTTAAGGCCCGATCTCCCTATCCATCCATAGGGAAGGCCCGTGCCCCAGCAGTGGGGACGTTAATGGGCTGATGATGATGATGAGACTATTTCAATCGGATACACCAGAAAGAAGGTGATATACAAAAGTTATAGTCTTCTTCTTTTCTCTTGCGGGTTGCCAGATCAACCTCATCAACTCATGTGTCAAGGTTAATACTGATCTACCAAAGGTCCGTGACATGGATCATATAACGACTACATACATTTATTTAAGTATATGGTAGCTGGGACCGACTGCTTAACGTGCCCTTTGAAGCGCAAATCATCTTACTTTCGAACAATTGTGTGATCACCCTGTAATTTTCTAACCAAACTTGCAAATTACAAAATGATTTTAGTGGTAAATCCCCATCGGGATTCGAACCTGTGACCTCCGGATTGTGACCCCAACTGGTGGGATCTATATGACTGGTTTATGTATGTATGTATGTATGTAGGAAAGTGAGTAGAACAGAACGTAAGATTGATAAGAAAGAAAGAGAGAATACTATGGAAGGATAGTGAATGGGGATTTGGTTGTTTATGGTATGAATTTAGGACGGTTAATGAATGGGACGGAAGGAAGTTGTTCTGTTACATACATACATACATAAACTCACGCCTATTTCCCACCGGGGTAAGCAGAGACTATAGATTTCCATTTGCTTCGTTCCTAAGTTTTTCTGTTATAAAAATAATAAGGGTTGTATATGATTATTGGGGTCGGAGTGTAAAGAGCAGTTGTTTTTTTGAAAAAGGAGTGAAAATAAGTTAAATGTTCCTTTCAATTCGATATCCCACGTGTATATATGTATTTCAAAGAAAACTCCAATCGAAAATCGAATAAGAATCACAATCAAGCGAACTTATAAAAGGTCCAATCAAAGAGATCCGCTCATAACTTTTGAATGGGAATGTCTATCTTCCCACAGTTTTAAATAAAACGTGTAGATAAAATTTGAATACAAATATTCTTTATTAACACTTAAGGAGTAATATTTCCTATTTTAAGTAAAGCAATTTGATTGGGAAGATCTTATAAGAAAATGGTTGGATGATATATAAATTAAAGTTGACTGCGGTCTTTGATGTGTCAGTGTGTTTTTGTTTGTGTGTGTGTGTGGGGGGGGGGGGGGGAGGCAGCCTCCAACAGCCTTCGTGGTCTAGTGGTTAGAGCATTAGGCTCACGACCTGGAGGTCCGGGTTCAATTCCAGATGGGGACATTGTCGAAATCACTTTGTGAGACTGTCCTTTGTATGGTAAGGACTTTTCAGGCTTGAATCACCTGATTGTCCGAAAAAGTATGATGATTCCGTGCTTCGGAGGGCACGTTAAGCCGTTGGTCCCGGCTATTAGCCGTAAAAATACCTCCACCAACCCGCATTGGAGCAGCGTGGTGGAGTATGCTCCATACCCCCTCCGGTTGATTGAGGGGAGGCCTGTGCCCAGCAGTGGGACGTATATAGGCTGTTTATGTATGTATGGGGGGAAGCATATGTGTGTGTGTGTGTGTGTGGCTTTCTTTCATTTTGTAGTTTAAGGGTAGAAACTTAGTAGGTACTTTAGTAAAGAGATTACGAAAAAGAAAAGTCTTGTTAGCCTTGTTCGGAGAACGAGTAATTTACATCGTAGTGTTTCGGGTTCGACTAAAGGCCTCTGTGGTCCAGTGGTTAAACGTCTCACGATACGGAGGCCCCGGGTTCGATGCCAGGTGGGGACATATCACAAAAATCACTTTGTGATCCCTAGTTTGGTTAGAACATTACAGGCTCATCGCCTGATTGTCTGACAGTAAGATGATCCATGCTAAGGACGGCACGTTAAGTTGTTGGTTCCGGTTACTACTTACTGATGTAAGTAGTAGTTACATGAGCCATGTCAGGGGCATTTGGCGGCTCAGTAATAACCCTGACACGAGGGTTGATGAGGTTGGTAATCCACCTCATAACCCACACGATCGTAAGAAGAATTTTAGTTCTGTGCAATAAAGTATCATCATCAGCCCATTAACGTCCCCACTGCTGGGGCACGGGTCTTCCCTATGGATGGATAGGGAGATCGGGCCTTAAACCACCACACGGACCCAGTGCGGATTGGTGGTTATCCGGGACCAACGGCTTAACGTGCCTTCCGAAGCACGGAGGAGTTCGAGTGTAAAAACTAAATAATAACACAAGAAAATAAACATGAATTTTGCGTCGAAAAATGGTGTGAATTATCCGCCTCAAAATTCGTTACGATGTTACTAACACTCTGTATACTATACACCTCTGCCTACCCTTTCTGGGATACAGGAGTGATGATATTCTATGTATTTAAAAAAACCGAATAAGTTCACCTAAAACATTTCCTCACACTTTTTTTATCAATCAAGTAGCTCAATCTATTTGAAAAAACCAAAGCAATAAATCCAAAAAGATTGTCTTGTAAATAAAAGGAAAAAAAACTTAAAGCGGCGTCCCTTTGCGCCCACGCACGTCACTTGACAGTTGTCATTTGTTAAAAAGGTTTGCTTTTTTGTATCACTTAAAATACAACCTTAATATGGAGGCTGATTGAGTTCGATTATCGTTTGACGTTAGGCAAATAGTAGCTGTTTTTTTTAAATGTATGAGGTTTTGTGGTTGAGTAGGAGGCATTATTGTTTGATTATAGAGCGCTTGAGAGCCGTGGTAGCCCAGTTGTTAGAACGCTTGCCTCTCACTTTGAGGCCGCAAGTTCGAATCCAGCACAGGCCTAAGTCAATAATTGTCCAATTTGTTTTGAACGTAGCCTGGGAAACACCTCTTTCCTGACAATTTTCTTTAAAAAAATCCTAACGAACTCTTTTATAACCACTAAAAACGTGTCAAAATAGCATTAAATTGCAATATATTATTATTAACTTATGAAAAAAAGCTTTTGTTTATGACATGTTAGCTATAGCGAAACTATAAAATAAATTAAAATGTTCTAATTATGTTGGGGCTTCGTTAAATAAATCAACACCGAACATTTTCGGTTTTACAACACAATAAAGCTATAAATGAATAGGCTATAGTTATATTGTTAGCTTGTCTACATCCTATAGTTGTCTTTACACTACGCGTATAATCGGTGGCCGATAGTAAGCGGCGTATACGTCGGTCACGACGCTTTTCAGGGGTCTTAAAAGGCTACATTGAAGCAATTCATCTAAAAGAATATCAATTCGGTATTTAACTCGGTCAAAAATAAATTATAAAATTCTAATCCAAAAATAGAAGCAGTCTAAGACGATCAAAAAACAATCTCATTTTACTTTTCGACTTATTTTTGAATTTTATTTATGAATTAAGTAACATTGAGTACGACGTTTGACCGCTTTTATTGATGACGTCACAGGACAGTATTTCCATACGACTCAAAACAAAACTTTCGTTTCGCCCAGTTACTACATTACATTTTCTAAAGTGAATGAGACAGACACATTCTGAAAAGTAACTTACGTTTCAATTTTCATAGCGCCAAGCGTAAAAAGTTAACAAATAAATATATAGAATTGCTACCTATGTTTTCAATTATTTTTTTAATTAATTTACTAGGTACTAGCACTAAAGTACTATTCAATACAATACACTACTCTTTATTACACTCAGAACAAACATTTAAATATACATTTAGTTTGGTAGTTCAACAGGTGGCCTTATTGCTAAGGTAGTAATCTCTTCCAGGCAACGTTTAGGTATAGGAAATAAGCGGAATAAACAGTACAAAATAACTAGTGTATCAACATTTAGTGTACCAGCACTAGTGTACTAAAACTAGTATGTCCAATAATTAGTAATGGTTCCACGTTTTAGTGACCGACTATCAGTCCGCTATGAAAACCAATACACGGAAAGGCTGTAGCAATTTACGACTAATAAAAACCAGAGTGGATATCTTCATCCCACACTTCACGGGCTTTAAAACAATAGGGCGAAGTGTCGTGTGACATTTGACAGGCAGTTGGATTGAGACAACGGACTGCCTACACGACTCAATTTCTACATTAAATTTGTATCGGATATATCTACTAAGTGGCTTGTCTGGCAAAATGTTACGTAGGTACTTAGGAAAATTGATTTGTAAAAAAATTGGCTATGATACGAAAAAAAGCTCACAACTATATCCCAATGGGTAAATAGCAAGATGAGCTAAATACCCACACCTTACCGATCCTTCTGTTAGACCAAATTCTATACCTCTAGTAAAATAGTAGTTTCAATATAAGTGTTATAGTTTTGTCGCTCATACATAAAACATAAACAGCCTATATACCCACTGCTGGGCACAGGCCTCCCCGCAATCAACCGGAAGGGGTGTGGAGATACTCCATCACGCTACTCCACTGCGGGTTAAAGGAGGTGTTTTTAACAGTTAATTGCCGGGACCAAGGGCTTAACGTGTTGTCTGAAAAAGTAAGATGATTTCGAAAGTTTTTGTCAGTTTTAGATTTGTCTTTATTTAAAACGTTATTTTAAGTCTTTATTCAATGATAAATTAAGAATTTCATATTTTATCATTGACCTAAGAAACTACCCAATTCTATTCGATAGGAGCAATAACTTACTTGGTCTTGGTACATAATAATATTGTAGTCAAAAGTTTGTTATAGAATAACAGTTCATAATACGTAAACCACAGTTTTTATTAGTCTACAAGCCATGACAAGCTTTCTTTAGAATAAGAACAAACGGATAAACAAATGTATATATAATATCTATAGCCCTGACGTTTATAAAGGTGTCATATAGATAAAAGTAAAACAAAAGACGACAAAATTATCATATCGGTATAAGAAAAAGGGCTCCATTATTTGTCAATCCTTCCACTGTCTATTCAAAACTGTATCTTATTAGTTAACTCGTAAAGTCTAAAGCTCCCCAACAATACATTTATAGCATCAACTATTTTTAGACCAATAAAATCTTTATTTCTCAAAGGTATCTAATATTTGTTTGGTTATAAATCAAAATCTTATTTTGTTACGTTTAATGTTGAATATCGTTTGAAGGTAACTTTTTAGTGTAAGTTCAATTAATTATTACAATTAAAATCATTTGACAAGTGATCCGTCATTCGCAGACGATTTGACGCGTGTTGAGAATGAAAAAAGTCTTTTTTTGTTGCCTGCGGCGTTATTATGGTGTGATATGTTTGATCATGAATAACTAGCAACTTGACCCCGGAGATCCGTATAACTCAGTCACTTGACAGATAAAATCCTTTTCTATGATTGGCTAAAATATCAATGAATTTACAGCAGCTGTCAGTTTCAACCAATCACAGGATAAGATTTCTATTCATCAATATCTACATCGTAACTCAGTATTTATACTGAGTAACTCTACTGAGTTACATTATTAGGTTTCTGGTACGGTCACGAGTACTAATATGTATACACTTTGAAACCGTGTCACATTAACTTTTTTGACAAATTAAACCGTAAGTCTCATTAAATGTTAAATATGATAGTGCGACAGGGTTCTAGAGTGGGTACATGATATTACTCTTGACTGTATCTTGACTGTACCTTATTCGTAAAAATCGTATAATAATTATGTACATTTATTATATACTAGACTTTCTATTATATTAATATTGATAGAAGAGAAAAAAATATGCAGTATCTACTTCTATCGCGTTGGTTGTGAGGAGGAGTACCAACCTCATCAACCCTATCAGGGTTACTATTGAGCCGCCAAAGGCCCCTGACATGGCTCATTTAACGACTACTTAGTAAGTAGTAACCGGGACCAACGGCTTAACATGCCTTCCGCAGCACGGGTCATCTTACTTTCGGACAATCAGGTGATTAGCCTGTGATGTCTTAACCAAACAAGGGATCACAAAGTGATTTTTGTGGTACGTCCCCACCGGTATTCGAACCTGGGACCTCCAGATCGTGAGCCCTACGCTCAACCACTGGTCCGCGGAGGTCGTTAATGTTCATTATAAAAGGACTCTTGACTTAGAAACTTACACAACACAAATTAAAAAGACAAGCAATGATGCGGGTCGAAATGGTCGTTATGTTAGTGGTGGACGACATCGAAGTACGGTCACGAGCATTAATATATGTATACACTTTGGTACCATGTCACATTAACTTTTTTGATAAATTGAACTCACTAAATGTCAAATATGTTAGTGCGACAGAGTCCTAAAGTGGGTACATTATATTGCTCATGACTGTACAAGTTTCAAAAACCAAAACCTAACTACGGAAAAATCGCTCTCGAAAAAGTATATAAGGAAGAAAATATTTCACTGAAATTCTTCCAAACAGTAATGTTTAGGTGGTAGCCTGATCGTATACCAATCTGTCCTAATAGTTTGCTAACCACAGCTTGCGCAATACAAACAACACAAATTCTAAAACAAAAAAAAAGAAACTCACTCGAAACTCACTGTAAAAGCAAATCGAGAACATCTCATAGCGCATCCATCACGATATACGCAAGATGAGTCGACAGGTGCGCAAGCGCATGATTGAGCCATTGTTCCCACGACCCTTAGCCGAGCGTTGCTTTGTTTCTCGTTACGTCATCACGCAATCTGCCATACAGACTGACCGTGGCTAGTTTGCTTCAATATATTGCGACTCGTATAATAATAATAATGGCCGCGATTCCTGCAGACACCTCCTTATTTTATTATAAGTTCATCATCACTAATTTAAGAGTCACGCTCTTGTCAGTAAAAAATAGGGCAGTGGTTTTCTCTTGCCTTCAACCCTCTCGTTTTTATCTTGCGTTTGCGTATTATACTTATATAAAAAAAATAAATTAAAGAAATAAAAATATTCTTTATTTCACAAATTTTAGTTACATCGTGGCCGAGACCTCTCATTAAGTAATCCTAGGATATTTGTGGCGGGAATGTCAAATAATATATACGAATATATATGAATATATACCCGATATTTTCTTATCCGCCGAAAAGGAAAAGGACGGATGCTTGACAACTGTGAATTTTAAAATGAATGAGTTAATGAATAACCCGGACGAACAAAATAGGTATCTCACCGATATGCAACCCGTTTGATGTGTGTTGTTTCCGCGATACAGGGTTTCCCTAGTGCGGGGTCGGCCAGTAATGTATACGGTCAAGAGCATTAATATGTATACACTTTGTTACCATGTCACATTAACTTTTTTGACAAATTGAACTGTAAGTCTCACTTAATGTCAAATATGTTAATGCGACAGAGTTCTAAAGTGGGTACATTATATTGCTCATGACTGTACATGTTTAAGTTTTTTGATCAATAAACATATTCTATTCTATAGTTTATTTAGTAAAGTTTTTTGTTTAGTAACGGCTTCCGTGGTCCAGTGGTTGAGCGTTGGGCTCACGATCCGGAGGTCCGGTGTTCGGATCCCGGTGGGGACAATATCACAAAAATCACTTTGTGATCCCTTGTTTGGTTAGGACATTGCAGGCTGATCATCTGATTGTCCAGAAGTAAGATGATCCGTGCTTCGGAAGACACGTTAAGCCGTTGGTCCCGGTTACTACTTACTGATGTAAGCATGTAGTCGTTACATGTCATGTCAAGGGCCGTTGGCGGCTCAATAATAACCTTGACACCAGGGTTGATGAGGCTGGTATTCCACCTCACAATCCACACGATAAGAAGAAAAAGTAAGGTTTCACGCGAACGAAGTAGTGTTAAACAATCTTGATTATACTGTACGTTCACTCTCAAATCAATTAGGACCTTTAGAAACATTGTTAACACCAACATAAATAACTAATATACGCTTAAAATGTACCTCGGGACCCATAAAGTCCATACTCGATTACAGAATTGTAATATTAATTGTAGGAGACTCCCTACTGCGAAAATAAAATGTCAGTCAGTTTGTCAGTGATGAACGGTCGCGGGTCAGACTATGTGTAAATGAAAGTATGAGAGTAGCTGTTTAAACAGTTGCCTGCATATTGACTTGGCTAGTTTGTGAGGAGTAAGGCTAGGCGCGCACTACGAGTTTTTCGCCGCGCGGCAGAAAATAGCAGCGGCATAATGTCGCACTGTAATACTGCGCCGCTGCGGTGGCTCTGCCGTCAAGTGCGCGCAATACAATTTAAAACTGTTTGGTACAGTATTACAGTGCGACATTATGCAGCTGCTTTTTTCTGCCGCGCGGCGAAAAACTCGTAGTGCGCGCCTGGCCTAAAAGTTCGAGTTACTCTGGGGATTTTTGGCATTTATGCTAGACTGGTTAGTGTTATCAAACATGTTGGATAATCAGCCTTGTTAATTCAACTTGTCGCTATGAAGTCGCCATGGTTCTGTGGTACACCGGCTTGCTTCCCAAACGGGGAGCGCCGGTTCGTAACCCGGTAATAGACTTACACCGATGAGTCTGGGGGCACGGGAGTGCCTCCGCTAAGACGAGCAAATCGAAGCGCAAGGGCAGGGGCACTCACTACCTACCTTTTTTCGAAACGTTTCGTCGTTTTTTTAACCCTAATAACTCTGGATTGATACTCATCATCATCATCAATTTAAAAGCCACGCTCTTGTCGGTGCAGCATTTTAGGGAAAAATAGGGCAATGGTTTCCCTCTTGCCTTCCACCCCGCAGTACTCAGTCTGACGCGAGTGGGATGGCGCCCAGAGTAGTCTATTACAAAGCCACTAAAATAAAAAATATTTAAATAAATAATAATAGTCTGAGTAGTAGTAATAGTACTAGTGGTAGTATAATAGTAATAACATTACATAATAACGGGTTCTTACCGCGTTTAAATGGGGATATGAGACTCCCAATATTTCGACACTGTTGCAAGTGCCATGATCACGGAATGACTGATGAGATTGGAAATTATGGATCTACCTACTCCACTCCAATCTCTTTAATTATGATAATAACCGCGTAAACTTAAAACAGTATAGTAGTAGTAGTCTGATTTATACTAAATAAACCAAATTCAGCATGGGGTTTGTATATAGTTAGCCCGTGTTAAAAGCTTGGCTCTACACGAGATCTGATAACTTTTTGACATTGTGATCGGTATGATCTCAACTTGGCATATTTTACATGAAAATGTTTTTGTTGGGAATATTAATTAAATTCAATACAGTTTTCACTAACACAGTTCGACCATTATAGATTCACATAATATAAGTTTACAACTATATCCAATGAGGTAGACTGAGATACATCTATCGCAAGAGTATCTGTTCGGATCACGAACAAAATTTAAAAATGTCTATGGTTTTGGTTCCTATAAAAAAGGTATTGTCATAGACAAAGACAGAGACTTCCTTCTTAGCATCAAAAATGGATGCATAATGAATATTTTCTTGTGTTAAAAATTTAATTTAAACATTAAAAGTGTAAAATGTGTAAATATGTGATAAACAATATTTTTTTCAAATATTACTTTATGTGGTCGTTTAATTAGAATACCAGCACACTACTCAACAATTAAAATAAGAACGCCACAGGATCCACACCTCACCGAGCTTTGTGTTAGACCAACGTGATAGTTGGTGAGCCGTATTTGCGTCTATAATCATCAGCCCATAAACGTCCCCACTGCTGGGGCACGGGCATTCCCTATGGATGGATAGGGAGATCGGGCCTTAAACTACCACGCGGGCCCAGTGCGGATTGATGGTTATTAACGACTGCTAATGCAGCCAAATTGACGTGTGTTCCATGAATTTTATGCTTGTCGTTTACCCGTTCCTTTCCTTTTCGGCGGATAAGAAAATGACAGATATAACTCAAAATAAAATTAGATGGTATTTACAGCAATTAGCACCATTGACTTATCACTGACTTAAATTAATACATAGATTTAAAATAAATTGAGATATTCAAAGGTGCTATATTTTATAAGAGGTTGCAAAGGTTGTTAAAGTTGTAACGTCATCTTATCAACCTGTTATCGAATTAGTATCTTCTCAACATTAAATTGTAATCTGTTTTTAATATTTTGATTTATTCATTATTTGGTCAAACATTAATCAAAAGATTATTGTGTATTTTAGATATTAAAATCGACATTTGTAACACTTTGTTAATATGAAAAAACGTTTTAGGATGTTAATGCAAAGATTATTAACAGTATTCAATGAAGGACTTTTCCACGCGACGTTCCCCAAAAACATACAGATGGCGCTGTGCAGATTAGACGCCATAATCATCTATTTTCTTATTGCTCGTAATAATTGTATATATATATATATATATATATATATATATATATATATATATATATATATATATATATATATATATAGTATAATATAGTCCTCCTTGTCGTTTTCGATATCGGCGACCTTAGTCTCTTCTCCCGTGCGCTCGAATGTGACTGGCAAAGCCAAACTTTGTTCTGAAAACCCGGTCACATTGGAGGCAGAACAGCTGCCCATCCGAGTTGAAAGTGTAGCTATAGATGGGTTCGGGACGATCCTTGCGTGTTTGGCGTTTTCCGTCGAGCTCTTTCAGACGAAATAATAAAGCAAATAATTATGTACCAGAATAGGGTAGTTTCTAACTAGTCAAATCAGTTACTTTCTACTAAACGTCACAACACGAAATTACTATGGAATTTGTATGAAAAAGCAACCTGTGATGTCATAGAAAAACGTGATAAAATGTCGCACTTACATAATTCTTTATTAAAATTCATAAATAGATAGATAGTAAATTATTGATTCCGTCTGTCCCGTGTTGAAACACGGGACAGAAACCACCGTAAAGAAAGAAAGAAACATTTATTCCGTAGCCTAATGGAAAAAGAAAGAAAGAAAGAAACATTTATATGAATATAATGTACCTGTCTCTCTGTGTCTGTGGTGTCCGGGAGTAATAAATGTTTCTTTCTTTCTTTCTTTTTTAAATTTGTATAATACAATACAAATACACTTTATTGCACCAAAATAAAAAGAAATAATCACAAAAAGACTCTTAACTAAGTACATGGCAAATGGCGGCCTTAACGCTTAAAGCGACTTCTTCCAAACAACCATAAGGTGAGGTTGGTACTTTTTGCCGTAGAAACGATGGAGCCATTTGGGCCGGAGACGAAAAGTTTCATTAAGGACATTTCGAAGCGTCTCGTCGAGGCGACGCACGACCCGAGGGCTGGCAGCTACTTTTGTCAAATGGTTGGTTCAGCTGTTCAAAGGGGAAATGCTGTCAGTCTTTTGGGCACTTTCCCTCGGTGTGATGCTTTGGAGGAGATTTTCTTTTTATAGATATCTGTATGTAGTTTTGTGTTTAACAAATGTTCTAAATAGATTAAACAGAAAATGTAACACAAACTGGATTTAAAAAAAAAGAAATGAGAACATGAAATAGTAGGACTAGGGCCCTGTGCTGGGAGGTTTTCTGGCCACGTCTCTCCCTCAGCGTTACAGATTCCGATGTGGTAGTAGTTTTACAGCTAGTTACATACTTATGTAATTTAATTTTTGACGTTCATAAAGCGCTAACTTTGTAAGCCAATTTTGAAAAATAAATATTTATCTGTTTTTTTTTTTAATTTTGAAAAGAATAAAACGTTTATTGTCACCTAATCACCCTTGTCCTTGTCTGAATTAAGTAAATGCATGCCACAACTCATCAAATACGCTGATTGTATTTAACTATAACGAAGGCAACTACGAACTAATATACATATTCAACAAACAATTACGTAGATACCATGATGAACAACACATAATATGTGGAAAATATTATATCATGACTTTGTATATTATACAAAATATATAATTATATTATACAAAGTCATGATATATTTTCCTCAATGCTAACCATACAATGGTCTATTATCATGATAAGATACTTAATCTTTACTCGGCTAATAAATACGTAATGAAGTTATGGTTTTTTTTTTTACATGACTTATTGTATTTGCCGCAGATGGTAATAACTACTTGGCCGGATAAATTGGGAACGCTGACGGCTTTCACCCGGTACAAAATACAACCCGGTACGGTACAAAAGACAACAGGCCCAGTTGGGTACGGAAGATGTAATCGACTCCAGTGGGTTTCAGTAGTACGGGGATTTATCAAAATTTAAGAACACTCAACAGTAGCGGCACCAGTCGGGCTAAGATGCGCAACTTCTTAAAATTATAATCGATCAATAAGTTTGTTTTTCCCCCTAACATTAAAATTTGTGCCACGTGATGTTTTTTTGTTCGTATTTTAACAGAACGACATAACTTATTTGGGTTCACATATAAGCACCAATCGACAAATCGACATAATTATATCGTCAGAATCGATAAAATGACGTGGTCAGAATCGATAAAGTGACGAGGTGGATTACCAACCTCATCAACCCTCAGTCAGGGTTATTATTGAGCCGCCAAAGGCCCCTGACGTGGCTCATGTAACGACTACACTTACATCTAACTAGTAACTGGGACCAATGGTTCAACGTGCTTTCGGACACTTAGGCGATCAGTCTGTAATGTCCTAACCAAACCCGGGCTCATAAAGTGATTTTTGTGATTTGTCTCCACCGGGATTCGAACCCGAGACGTGCGGATCGTGACCCCGACGTTCAACCACTGTTCCACGGAGGCCGTTATTGTCTATCATAACCAATAAAATCATGATACTGCTAGTACAAGTCGCATCAACGTAAACATGAATTTGATAGCTATATTAAACACCCACACATTAGTTTCACATGTGTGTTATGAATGCGTCTATCCTGACAATCGGGAGGCTTTTGCAAGAGGTTGCCAGCAGTGAACGACGCCTTATAAGGGAGACTGCCACCGCAGCGTCTAAAAACTAGAACGTGAGCTGCTTTAGGCTCGCCGTAGATGTGGCGGGCGAACTGTAGAATTACAGGGTAGTTTCCAACTAGTCAAATCTACTTTTTACTAAACGTCAAAACACGAAATTCCTAAGGAATTTGTATGGAAAAGCAACATGTGACGTCATAGAAAAACGTGGTAAAATCTCGCACTTATTATTTACGCATTTTTCTTTATTAAAATTCAGGATTTTTGTCACCTTTAGATCTGTCTTTATTAGGTAATCAGAATTTCATATTTTATCTTTGACCTAAGTTACTAGGTATCTAATTTTACATATTTTTATATTTTTTAATAATTTCAATCAAATAAAAACATACTTTACTGCATACAAACAAAACATACCAAAAAAAAAAAAAAACAACAGTACAAATGGTTTGTCCACAGTGCTGCATTTACTTATCAACTTATATCTGAATTAATTTGTAAATCATAAACAGGTAATATACGTCCCACTGCTGGGCATAAGCCTAAAGTTGCCTGGAAGAAATTGCTTTTAAGGCCTATTCTTTATATTTTATTCGTGTTTGTAGTTTTTTTATTTTACTCGTTTTTGTGCAATAAAGAGTATTGTATCAGATTCAATTTTTAAATGATTAATCGATTTAAAATTTAACAGACTTCATGATCCGTTTCGACCGCGTTCCCGCCCGCAACTCTCCAACGCGCCTAAATCGATCGATTGTGCTCCATAGGAACAATAACAGTTACTTGCATCAGAAAGGATGTAATCGATTTTATTGACAGTGTTTATTGCTAGCAGTATAAACAGACAACTTTCATTCCACCTGTTTTATTAGACGACTCTCTTTGCGAACACTGCTTCCTATTATTAAAGCTTCCGTCATAAGCATCTCGAGAATGGCTTTAGAGAAACTTATAACAAGTATACTAGTAGATTACGTATACGGCCGAGGCAATTAGGCGGTTTAGATTTAAAGTGATGGAATTATGGGAAGAGATGGTTTAGAAGCTATAGTTTACTGATATATAAGCCTTACTGACTTTTATTACCAGAGGTCATATCACTCGCAATGTAAGCTCTTAAATACATTGTAATATACAGGCTGTTAGTGACATCGTAACGAATACTAATGGGGATGTTTCAGGCCATGATTCCGAGTGGGATTTTCCGTCGCAAAAGTATGGAACTGTAAATATTTAACACTAAAATTAACATGATTTTTTTGAAAGGATGTCAGGGTCAAAATTTAAGACAACAGGCCTTAGGGTACCCACTTGGGCGCGAACCTCGGGCGTCGGACAGGATTACCAGGCTCCATCAAGGTACTTCTTAGTACAGCAGAGTGCAAAATAAAGTGCTTAATGATTTACAGAGGTTAATTAAAGATAACCGACTTAAACCGTCCACTATTTAACGAACTTACAATTTAAAGAATCATAAAAATTGCATAATCATTTTTTAAACAACTTCTTTAAGTACTTACATAGGAATTTTTAACCGTAAAAACTATATTTTAAACCACCTGTAACGTTTCTAGCCTATCTACTAAAATGGCTAGTTGTTGCCAGCCTTAAAAAATGATATAAGCGATTGGGTCATTATGTTCCTCATATTATTTTACAAATTGAACTTTTTATCATTGTCAGTAATGAGATATTGAGGAAATTAAGTATACCTTGTTCATTATTGTCTATCGCTTGTTAAGTATTGATCATCGGACGAGACTAATTTATGTTTATGCCAAATAATCTGTCTATATAATAATCTTTTTAATAATATATGTCTTTTCGGTGGATAAGATTATGACATGTATAACTTAAAATAAATTTAGGTGGTGTCTACAGGAATTAGCACCATTGGCCCCGATTCCTGCAGACACCTCCTAATTTTATTTTAAGTTACACCCGTCATTTTCTTATCCACCGAAAAGGAAAGAGACAGATGATTGCCAACTGTTAATTTTAGAAGAAATGAATAACCCGGGCTAATAAAATAGGCATCTCGCTGGTATGCAACTTAATTCTGTCGGGTTATTGGCCAATAAAAATTTGGGAGGGTTTTTAAAAAACCTGCTTAAAATTGACGTGTGTTTTATAAACTTCATGTCGGTCGATTACCCGTCCCTTTCGGTTTCGGCGGATAATAAAATGACATTTATAACTTAAAATAAAATTAGGTGGTGTCTACAGGAGTACGATTATCATTCTAAATTAAATTAACAGCATTTTAACGACACTGGTCACAAGTCTTTGTTATTGTGTTTGCTTGCAAGAAACTTAATGTTTACATTCATGGAGGTACAACCTAGGTAGGAAAATAGAAAATAATAGCGAGAGAGTAATATAATGACATAACTGACGGAGCGGAGTGGCAAAAAGTTAATGAGGTGCGCGGCGCGGGCGCAACGATTCACGCCACAGTTCGCGTTATTCTTGGGATAACACAACATAAGCTCACGACTGTTTCCCAATTGGGGTAGTCAGAGGTGCCTTCATCGCAAGATGAACTGTACCCACACCCGCCGAGCTTTCTGTTAGACCAACATGGTATGTGCTGAGCCGTATCGTCGTCTAATGGTCGAGGCAGTTGTGTTAGTAAAAACGGCACTTAAGATAAATTCGGTGCCGGGGTTCGAATAGGCGCTCCCTAATGAAAAGCCATAGTGTACCACAGGACCATACATACATAAACAGCATACATACATCATACTTTCACTAATGTTTAATTCATTATATTAGTATAAAGTCTTCTAGTGTTAGTATTATACTCAGCGAACCTGTATAATAACACATACATAAAAAAACAGTATTTTCAATATTTGTTTACTGTTAATTAATTCGTGAGACTGTAAACACAATTTCCATCTAAGTACTATTAAATAGCTTAGTGATTAGAACGTTAGGATACTATCTGAAAATATGGGTTCGATTCCCGATGGAGACATTGTCGAAATCACTTTGTGAGACTGTCCTTTATTTGGTAAGGATATTGCAGGCTTGAATTACCAGGTTTTAAGAAAGATGCTTCCATGCTTCGGAGGGCACTTTAAGCCGTTGGTCCCGGCTATTAGGCGTAAATTCAAATTCAAATTATTTATTTCAGATGAATATCCATAATTATAAGTACATTAGATTAGAATCCATTATTAAAATTAAATTAAATTATATTAAAAATCAAATAAAAATAAAATAAAATTAATATTATTAAAAAAAATGAAATAAAATACATGAAATAAAACACCTCCGCCAACCGCAGTGGAGCAGCGTGGTGGTGTATGTTTTTACCCCCTCCGGTTGATTGAGGGGGAGGCCTGTGTCCATCAGTAGGTACGTATTATAGGCTATTTATCTAACTATATTAATAATAACAGGAGGCTAATGAGTACTGGTGTAGCCTGCGGCTGATTAAGTATAATTATATAGTGTCAACTATGTCGATTGTGTTGATAAAGATGTCATTTTAAACTATCCTGTTCGCACCACATAGGTTTTCTTCTTCTTATCGTGTGAGGCGGAATACCAACCTAATCAACCCTGATGTCAGGGCTATTACTGAGCCGCCAAAGGCCCCTGACATGGCTCATGTAACGACTGCACACTTACA
This sequence comes from Pectinophora gossypiella, assembly GCF_024362695.1. NCBI lineage: Eukaryota > Metazoa > Arthropoda > Insecta > Lepidoptera > Gelechiidae > Pectinophora > Pectinophora gossypiella. The sequence continues at coordinate 3,959,010 of NC_065422.1, forward strand.
TCAGTAAGTGGTAACCGGAACCAACGGCTTAACGTGCCTTCCGAAGCACGGATCATTTTATATTGTATTGTATTTCACCTGTCTATCTTCTAAATAACGGATATTATAAAACGAGGTATCTTATAATGGCCAGTTTAAGAAAGAAAGAAAGAAACGTTAGAAGTTTCAAATATTAATAATTTGTTTAATCCTTCACTATATTTAATTCACTCCATACATCATCATCAGCCGTATGACGCCCACTGCTGGGCATAAGCCTCCCCCAAGGATCTCCATACATACATACATAAATTCACACCCCTAATTCCTATAGGGTAGACAAAGCCACAAGTAATCAAAGACAACTTGCAGCCCTTATGACAAGGGATCAGCCTATCGCCAATAACACTAGTCCATCATGTTAGAGGACACAATCCCTCTGTCGGATTTTACGACATGAGCGGGGAGACAAGCAGCTGAACGTTTTCTATATTTTTATTCACTCCCAGGACAGCATAGAAGCATTATTATTCACTACATGAAACAACAAACCCGTTATTACCAGTGAGCGCGAGGAAATGTTCCCACTTTGGGAATATCCCCACTTTAGAGAATATTCATACACATACATACATACATAAACTCACGCCTATTTCCCACCGGGGTAAGCAGAGACTATAGAATTCCATTTGCTTCGATCCTGACACACTTCTCTTGCTTCCTCCACATTCATCAATCGCTTCATACACGCACGCCGGTTCAGAGTAGATCGTATTGAACCTTTTCTAAGGACATCTCCAATTTGATCATCGTAAGTCCTTCTCGGTCTTCCTCTGCCAGCCCTACCATCAACTTTCGCTTTATATACCGCTTTTGCAATTCTATTATCCTTCATCCGCTCAACGTGTCCAAACCAACCTAACATTCCCTTCTCAATCCTAGTCACTATATCGTCTTTTACACCACATCTCTGTCTTATCACACTGTTTCTCACTCTATCACTCAACTTCACACCGCAGATGCTACGTAAAGACCTCATTTCTACGGCGTTGATCCTACTTTCATGCTTCTTCTACCATTCCAACCTTCACTACCGTACTTCAGCGTAGGGACAAGCACTGCATTGTGAACAGCCATCCTCGCATCTTGCGAGATACATTGGCTACTAACAACAATATAATATTCCCAGCAGTAAAAAGGCGCGAAACTTACTTAAAACGAACTCTATAACCTATCTAACCGATTCTATTACCTAACTTTTACGCAAATAAGGTCATAGTACAAGAAAGAACGATTTGAAAATAAAAAGCAGCCAGTGTCCTTACAGTTTTTTTTATTTAATAACGGGAAAATTCCCGCGAACATCATGTCACTGGTTATTACCACACAAAAACTGTCGCTTAAAACCGCTAACTTAAAAAGTCGCTTCCCCTAGTTAATCCGAAGAAAAAAACATAATAACATACATTAAAAGGGTGAAACAAGAAAAAGAAACAAGTGTAAGGGATCTTGTAAAAGGAATAAAAGGCTTATAAGAAGCGGTCAGACTGCCGGTGTACAAACAAAAGTTGAACAAGTGGAAATTATTAAGGAATAATAGTCGCTTTAGCTCGAAAAACGAAACGGCCCAAAACAGCACTTCGTATAATTATTTAGATTATTCAACGAAGAAAGCAACCATTTGGTTTACATTCCCGCCAAAAAATCTTGAGTTTTACTAATCATTAAATAAGTAATTTTACAGCCTGTGTCTACAATTTACCGTCAAACAACACTCCGACACATTACACCTGCAAACTTAAAATAAATATCAAAGCCGCTATCTCAGATTAAAACAGATCCAGTTGCAAGGATGAATCGTAATATTAAAAATTAAAATACAAAAACAATATACAAACTCCTTTGGAAATTAAAATAAAAGAACTCGTGCAACAAGTGCATTGCGTGCTGTCTTGCGTTCCATTTTGCACGGAAGGTGCATCTTTTTATTTTTTAATTTATTTTCCCTTCGCCTCTTTTTATCCCTTTTAATCTGTTTCTTTCGTTCGATAATCAAGCGGGTAAATTGAAACCTTTGCGATAACATTCCGATTACGTGCTCATTTTGAAAGCGTTCTATTTTTAAAAGCATTTGTTTGTTTTATCTTTTTATTTTTAATGTTTCTGCCAGTATTTTTTTTTATAATATTATACGAAATGCGATTTTTGATAAAAATAAATAAAAAACACTACGACTTTGACTACAAGCATAGAACAATTTGCTGTAGTTACAAAGTAACTGCACGTTTAAAAATTAAACCTTAAGTAAATTGATGGTTTATTTTAAACAATTTACTTTAATTTTTGTTTCAGGTTCTGCCAAAGATAACTGTTTTAAATAATACCAGATGATTATTTTTAAAGTTGATTTTCGTTTTTTTGTTTTAATAGTCTCGAAGATTTTCAAGTTTGAGGAATTATGTTTTGTACTTTCGTTTTAAAAACATTTTTTTAAGGTATTTTTACCTTCCGGTTCCATTTACTTCGATTCTGACACTTCTCTATATTACCTAAAAAGGTAGGTAGGTAGGTATGAGGAACTTTCCAGGCTACGTTCACCAAAAACAATATAGATGGCGCTGTACAGAATTTTCTTCGATTAACCTTCTAATTTCATGGATAACAGACATATGCATCTCTGCTTACCCCGTAGGAAATAGGCGTTAGTTTATGTATGTTTTAAAGTACACTTTTATATATTTATACATAATGCCAATGATTTAGATCTGTAAAATAGTTTATCTGTAAACGTCTTTTTTTAATACTGATAAAAAAAACGCCCTGTTCCAAATAAAAATCATTTCAAACTATTGCATAACATAAATAAAAGTAAAAAAAAAATACATATAAGTGATATTGCAAAATTTATAATTGTAAACTTGTGAAAAAAGGAACTCATCTTTTTTTAGACAGCCGTCGGCTGCGCGTGAGAAAGACATCAACGCGCGAAAGCGACGAACAAACATAGCAAACTTTTAGAAATGTGTTTTTATATATAATGTAATAAGGATAAAATACAATATTAAATAATATATAATATAATATAAAAATAAAATAAATATACGAGTACTTATAAGGTTAAATAAAATATACACAATAACTTTGAAAACTATTATGAATATATTTATATACTTATATTATGACGTATTATGTTATATATTTATTTTTTTTGAGAAGTGGGAGTATATATTTTACTTCTTTATCTATTCCTTCGGGGTTACAGGTGCCTCTATTTTATTTTCGGATAATCGGGTGATCAGCCTGCCAAGAACAAGGCAGGGAACACAAAATTATTTTTGTAATTCTCCTCCAGGATTCGAACCCTGGACTTCCGGATCGTGTACTCAACGCTGTCAACCACTGGATGCCGTATTCGTATTTGTGTTTATATGTTTATGTTGTTATGTATTGTCGATAATTTGCTTCGGATGGCATTCTCTATTTGACTGGACTAACAGATTCAAATCGGCCACATATTTCTAAAATAATCACTCTTTTGTTTTCTCTCTCCAGCCGATTGGTATCTGGGATTGTGTTTCTCGGTTGCCATGGTTACCGCACGCATGAATGCCTGACGACAGGTTGTAACAAAAACCCTTCCAACTATACAATTATAATTATAGCCTTCCTTGTCCGCGACGAGTGTTAACAAATCGATGAAAGTATAAACATAAGCTCACAACTATATCCCAACGGGGTAGTCAGAAGTATATCCATCATAAGTTGAACTAAGTACCTATCTATGCCTCACAGAGCTTTCTGTTCGACCAAGGTGATAGGTGGTGAACCGTATCGCCGTCTGTAATGGTCGAGCCAACTGTGTTAGTGAAAACTGCACTTGAGATAAATAAATAACCCATTGGTGCAAGTCCGGTATCGGGCCGATAAACCACAGTACCACAGAGACTAAATTGAAATATAATTTAGAATAAAGTTTTTTTTTGGATGATAAGAGGCTTAGAAGAAAGTACATTTGACCAAATTGTGGATGTCTTTAGAAAAGGTACGATCTATCTATCAATAGGCTGCTTGACAACCTAGTCTAATGAGATACATTTTACGAAACGTCAAAACGAAAGTTTTCTTCGGAGTTTGTACGGAAATACTGTCCTGTGACGTCATCAATAAAAGCGGTCAAAAGTCGTACTCATTGTTATCTAATTCATGAATCAAATTCTAAACTCAAGTTGATTCGTGAGACCCCTAACAGCCCGTTTATAAAACACTGGGTCCAGACTCATGTGTGCTGTTCAGGGACCAAGGGTAGGTCATATAATGAATTAATTTTCATTCAATCCTTACTTAAATTAATTTACTAACCTAGTTTGTAAGTCGCTGTACTATCAATATATGGATTAATGTCCGAAATAAAGATATTTTATTTTATTGAAACTAAGTCGCAAAGTAAAGTTATATAGATTTTTGATCGTTTCGTTTTTTTCGTGCTTCTATGCTGTTCTGGGAGCAAATAAAAAACATAGAATACGTTCAGCTGCTTGTCTTCCCGGGCATGTCGTAAAAACCGACAGAGGGATTGCGTCCTCTAACATGATGGACTAATGTTATGGGCGATAGGCTGATCCCTTATCACCATAAGGTTCATCATATCCATCTTAGGACTTCGTATCAACAGTGGCTACAAGTTGTCTTTGATTACTTGTGGCTCTGCCCACCCCATTTGGGATTACGAGCGTGAGTTTATGTATGTATGTATGTATGATCGTTTTAGCCTGGCTTCTATTTCTAGATTATATTAGCATTTTATAATTTATCTATGACCCAATCAAATGCCCTATTATCTATTAATTAGTGTTCCTGTTTGATTCAAGACATTTGTAGGAGAAACTTATTCTATGGTGGGCAAAGGAGGCCTTATCATTAAGATCGATATTATGATATAGATCATAATGGGATATTTTAATGTTAAGAAAGTTGATCAGCGGTGTTTGAAGATTCATCTTATTATACTACAATGTGTGTAATAGTCTTTATAAAGTGCGAATCAGAAATAATTCCGCTATGGAAGCGCCAAAATGCCAGATGGCCACGCCTTGCGCCGGCGCATGATTGCACCTGTCAAAACGTTGCAAATTACACACCACTACCATGCTTTAAGATGCGTGTCTTCACGCTCAAACTCTATTGGGGATGATAGGGGGGATAGAAAGCTTAGTCCTCAATAATGCAGGTACATATTGCATTTAGAAAATTACGATTTGTTCAAATCTTACTTGTCATAACTGATTTATTATTAAAAAAGATCATTATAAGCCGTTTTTAATTTTTATTTATGTAAAGGTCACATTCTGACCTGATAGTAAATGACGATAAAGCCGAAGTTGGGACATGCTTACCTAGAAAATGCCTATTCACTCTTGCCTTGACATGGCCAAAGTTGTATTTATTCGGGTAACAGATTCGCGGGCTGAGAATTCTAGAACTTTCCCGTTTGTATTATATAATGGGAAGCGAAACGCTTTGTAAGAGCTAGCAGAACTATTTACTTAAGTTCTGGTAAGTAAATAAGGAAATTGCTATCAAAACCCAATTACAAGTATACTTTTATTATAAAAAACCAACCGAATACAGGTTAGGTCACATATCTCTGAAAATGCATTTCTTGGGAATACACAATGAACGTGTTAATTTTGGTGAAATAATAATACTCAGGATTAATGAGGTCGGTCATTGGCTTCGCAACCCACATGAGAGAACACAATAATAGTTATTTAATTTATTTCTTCTTGCATCAGATGAAATGGTGTGACGAATTTTTTTGTTAGACGCTGATAGAAAAAGCAAAACCTTACGCAGCCACTGTTGATACGAGGTCCTAAAATGGCATCGGCCTATCACCCATAACAATCGTTGACCATAAGAAAGGACACAATCCCGATTTTGATACTTTGTTTAATTTAGCATTTTAATATTCTTAACGTAACATAACAAATACCTACTTTATTATTTTTGTATTTCCTATGTGCGCACACACACGAAAAACAAAAACACAAAATCAAAGGGAAATAAAAAGAGTATAATAAGCAACATTATTGCTAAGTAATCTCTTACAGGTAATACGGTTTCCTCACAATGTTTTATGATCCAAACAAATTCGACAATCATTAGTTTAGGCCTGTGCTGGCGCAAGCGTTCTACTAACTGGCCTACCACGGCTCAACGTCTGAATCTACTAAATACCAATCATAGCGTCGTGAGGTTGGTAATTCACTTCACAACCCACACGATAGAAGAAGATAGCGTCCTTTCTGTCTACTCCGTAAGAATGCATATTACATTGTATTTTACAATAAATACAAACACAATAATAATAAATATGAATGAATAAAAGGGAATGTCCTTACATGCAATCTTCTGGGGGTGTTTCAAATGTCAGCAGTTAATTATATCTTGTTGATGATTTCCTCTGGTGTTCTAGGGTTATTTTTAACCCGTTGTTTTAACTGTGCACATAATTTACACGACTTGTTACTTTATAACTACATGTTAAAGTTACAACAACATAACTTAGCGTTACGCGTGTAAGGGGTAAGGCAGAGATGTATAGTGTTCACACCCAGAGCGATCCTATTAGCTTAACGTGCCCTCTGAAGCACGGAGGAGCTCGAGATGAAAACATTTTTTTGTGTGGTCACCCATCCTATGACCGGCCTTTGCGAAAGTTGCTTAACTTCAACAATCGCAGACCGAGCGCATTAACCGCTGCGCCACCGAGCTCCTTCAGGATTACAAATAACATAACATAAATGGCCTATGTAGGTACGTCGCACATCAACCGAGAAGGTATTTGAGCATACTACAACCACAAAAGTAGGATGGTGTTAGTCTTATATATACATAAATAACAGGTTTGCTTTGGATCTGCCTACCCCTCGTGGGAATCAAACCAAATGAAATACAATTTATTGCAGAGAGCTTAATTTTAACAATCAGACTAAGGCATAAGTGCGTGAGTTACCTACCTACTTAACCTACCTACCTAACCTGCAGTAAAAGTTGGGGTGTAATCTTTACCGAATTTTGTTATCTAAGAAGATTTAAGAAGATATTTAAGTATCTAAGCCTAGATTCTGTTTGACCACCCGGCGGAAAGCTAAGTGCATAGTGATCAGAAAATTATTAGATCTCATTTCTGTCTACTTACCCTGTAATACATATACCGTGAAGCTCAAAGCTCAGTCATTAAAGCATTTGTTTGAAATACGAAACCGTATTGTAATTGGCAAACTTCAGTAGGTTATGAACTGTTATCTTAATTAGATAAAAGATCTAATTTGTGTAGGTACTGTTTTGATACTTAGAGGCAATAAATTACTATTTGTTACCCTTAAGTATCAACTCTTTTGAATAAGTTACACACTAGCCTATATAACTTATAGAAGAGTCACATCAAAGCAATTATCTGAAAAACAATATTGCAATTATTTACAAATGTCAAAATAGAAATATTGCTTTTCAGGTGAATTGCTTGTATATTGATTCTTTTACCCCCGTCAACATTGATAAGGTGTATTTAGACTTTAGTTAGTTCACGATACATTTCTTTATTAGTTTTAGGTGGGTATATCATTAATAAACAAAGATTCATTACTTGCCTTATAGTCCAGCGGTAAAATGCATCGACTCCACACACTAGAAGATTGAGTACATGTTATAAACAACTCACAAGTCACTGTTTATATATCAATATAGTATATACACACTCTTATCACTCATCTACATAAACAAAAAAAAAAAAAAAGAAATGTGGAAAATAACGAGTACTGTCACTTTGAAGCTCCTGTTTTAATATGTCACTTTGCACTTTACAAGTTTGTTTATAACGGTTACAAGTTTTGTAAGTGTCGCACTAAACGTTTCTAAGTTTCACTTGTAAAGGTCCGAAGGTCCGAAAAGTGAAGATGACACATTTTCGCGGATCAACATTTCACAAACATCGTGATTAACGTAGGCGCGATATCGCGCTAGTGTGGGTAACAACCTGACCATAAGCTTGCGTCTACGCAACTGAAATCACCTTGCAAGGCCCACTATATCCGTCTTCTTCTAAACTTGTAGCCATCCTGCTCTAGCGGGCATTGTGCTCAAAGACTGGCTTGACAATAAATTACGTATAGGAATCTAATCAGTTTAATAGTGTGTGATTTTTTTTAATTCCTGACCACTTTAATGGCACAGTACAATGATCGGTGGTTGAATAAAAAACATCAATTATGGTGAAAACGGCGGGCGAGATTATACAGTAGATGGCCGGCCATAGGATGTGGGCAGTTGGAGCTTTTCTAGTAGCAATTTAGCGTTAGTTTATTTTTAATTGGCGCATTCTTACCGTGGCGCTACATAAACTGCATCAAGTGAATAGGTACCTACCCGGTTTGATCATTGACGGCGCTTTCATGCACACGAAATGTATTTTTTTACTACAGAAAGCCTCCACCTTAACTGCAGTCCGCGGTGAGCACATATCACAAAAATCACTCCCTATTTTGGTTAGGGCATTACAGGTTGATCACCCGACTGTCTAAAAGTAAGGTGAGTGCTTCAGAAGGCACATTACACGGTTGATCCCGGTTACTACTTACTAATTTTCTTCTTCTTATATCGTATGGGTTGTGAGATGGAGTACCAACCCCATCAACCCTAGTGTTAGGGTTCATATTCATATTTATATTCATTTAGGGTTACCCTTGAGCCGCCAAAGGCCCCTAACATGGCTCATGTAACGACTACTTACTTACAATATCACTAAGTAGTAACCGGGACCAACGGCTTAAAATGCCTTCCGAAGCACGATTATTTATGTAAAAACGTAATTGTTACATGAGCCATGTCAAGGGCATTTAGTTGCTCAGTAATGACCCTGACACCAGGGCCGAGGTTAGTAATCCACCTCACAACTCACACGATAGAAGAAGAAGAGTTACTTCGCAGAGGAAAACTATTAGTACAGCACCTTCCGTTATCACTTATTTATTTATTTATTTATTTATTTATTTATTTATTTATTTATTTATTTATTTATTTATTTATTTATTTATCATCTCCCTAGCGTTATCCTATTCTTCACAGGATCTTACCTGACCTGAAGATTTGACAGATCCAGTTTTATCCGTATCTGTATAACATACTGTCGGTCGACATACGACAGGACGACTATAGAAATAAATTCTGTTAATTTTTATCTAAACATTATGAGAAAGTACTCTTAGCTATAAGTTAACTGTATTTTTAATCATAATTAGACCTTAGTCGATACTGATATACTCGAGATGATATGCGGCTGAATGCATAATTTTTTAAACTCATTCCAGCGAGAAGTAACATAACTTAAGCTCACGACTTAATTCCATTTGGGGTAGGTAGGTTCATCCATCGCACGATGAACTAAGTACGTAAGATAAGGTTGCGATGTTCATAAGCCTAGTGATGTATCAGTCGATATTAGGTCGTTTAATATTTTTTTTTTTTTTATAACTTTTATTTAATTCTTTTGCACTGTCTGTTCCGCTTTTATTATTTAACTAGCGACCCGCCCCGGCTTCGCTCGGGTGCAATTCTGACATGCATCACATTAAAAAGCTCAAAAACAGTATTTCTCCACTATTTAATGGATGTTTTTATACGTATAAACCTTTCTCTTAAATCACTTTAAGATTTAAGCGTACATAGGGATATAGGGACAGAAAAAGCGACTTTGTTTTATACTATGTAATGATCAGTGAGGAGCTCGGTGGCGCAGCGGTTAACGCGCTCGGTCTGCGATTGTTGAAGTTAAGCAACTTTCGCAAAGGCCGGTCATAGGATGGGTGACCAAAAAAAAAAAGTTTTCATCTCGAGCTCCTCCGTGCTTCGGAAGGCACGTTATGCCGCTGGGCCCGGCTGTATTAGCAGTCGCTAATAACCATCAATCCGCACTGGGCCCGCGTGATGGTTTAAGGCCCGATCTCCCTATCCATCCATAGGAAAGGCCCGTGCCCCAGCAGTGGGGACGTTAATGGGGTGATGATAATGAGTGATCAGTTATACCATATCACATCCTTAGCAATAACGCCGCGTTTTGTACGTTTGTTTAATTTGTGTACCTGGTTATGCGTTATTTTTGTTTAATCAAGAATTGTGTGTTGTATTGTATTATTTATCTGAAACATAATATTCTTGGAAAATTCTTGTTATAACTGATGTAGTTGGAGCTTTGCACTATTATTAGTGGTAAGACGTACATTATTTAGAAGCAGGTGTAACTCTCAGAATTATCTTTAGCTTCATAGGTACTAATGGCTTCCTTCTCTTGGGATTTTTCCCAGTTACTATGTAGTTTGTACACTTCTAGAACCAGAAATAGGATGGAACTATAACGAGGGAGTGGAATTCTCTTCCGTCTTCTGTATTTCGGAATGCATATAACCTGGGTGCTTCTTCTATCGTGTGGGTTTGTGCGGTGGATTGCCAACCCCATCAACCCTGGTGTCAGGGTTATTATTGAGCCGCCATAGGCCCCTGACATGACTCATGTAACGACTGCGTACATACATCAGTAAGTAGTAGCCGGGACCTACGGCTTAACGTGCCTTCCGAAGCACGGATCATCTTACTTTTGGACAATCAGGTGATCGGCCTGTAATGTCCTAACCAAACTCCCTAGTTTAATAGGATAGGTTTAGTTATAGGAGATCCGTAAAAAACACTTTGTGATCCCTATCACAAAGTGATTTTTGTGATTATATAAAAATAATGAATGCTTCATATTTGGATCACATTTATATGTATGAAATTGTAATGCTACCTATATTGCCTTTCATTATTTTGTTCAGTATAATAATTAGTGGAAGATGTGATGTGCCTGGGTGTAATGAAAAGGGTCAATATGTATAACCAAAAACAAAGATAAAAGATGCATATTATGTCTGTTATCTACGAAATTAGAAGGTTAAACAAAGGAAAATCTTTACAGCGACATCTATATTGTTATTGAGGAATGTACACTGAAAACTCCCTCATTTTTGCGTGGATTATTATTAGTAAATTCGGACTGTACTATAATTTGTGTAAGGCCGCCATTTGCCATGTACTCAGTTAAGAGTGTTTTTGTAATTATTTATTTTTATTTTGGTGCATATAACGTAACATAAATAGCCTATATACGTCCCACTGCTGGGCACAGGCCTCCTCTCAATCAACCGGAGAGGGTATGGAGCATACTCCACCACGCTGCTCCACTGCGGGTTGGTGGAGGTGTTTTTACGGCTAATAGCCGGGACCAACGGCTTAACGCGCCCTCCGAAGCACGGAATCATCTTACTTTTTCGGACAATCAGGTGATTCAAGCCTGAAAAGTCCTTACCAAACAAAGGACAGTCTCACAAAGTGATTTCGACAATGTCCCCATCGGGAATCGAACCCGGACCTCCAGATCGTGAGCCTAACGCTCTAACCACTAGACCACGGAGGCTGTTAGTTATTTTGGTGCAATAAAGTGTATTTGTATTGTATTGTATTTGTGTAGTTCAAAAAATACTTAATCAATACATACATAGTAGTTTATGTTTGTTGTTTAGATTAAACGTAGTTTTCATCACTAATTTAAGAGCCACGCTCTTGTCTGTGTAGCATTCTCCATTATTATCTATCAGGCCAATTGAGTCATGTACTAGGTTTAAGATAAATTATGTAATTCTAATTACTAAATGAAGACTGAGGGGTTAAAATGGTCACATCGAAGCAATTCATCTAAGAAAGCAATATTGCTATTTGCAATTTGTTTGCATTGCGCAGTTACTTTTAATATGCGCAAATGTCAAATTACAATATTGCTTTCTTAGACGAATTGCTTCGATGTGGCAATTTTAACCCCCCTGATCTAAAACGAATGAAAAACATTTCGTTTTTTCGATGTAAATTAGGTATTTATGAGTTTTAATCAAGAAAAACGTAATAATAAGTCCGACATTTTGCCACGCTTTTCTATGACGTCACATTGTGCTGTGTTATAAGTTCCGTAGTAATTTCGTATAAACGTCAAACGTTTTCTAAAAAGGAACGAATTTGACTAGTTAGAAAGTACGCAATTCTTTTACTTCCTTATAAGACACGAAATGCCCAATTCTTTCACTTCCTTCAAACCAAAGAGTGATTTCTTATTAACGAACAATTATTTTTATTGTTAAAAGAATTCAATGCATCTTTTTACCGTTACTTTCAACTACAAACAACAAAAAATGCAACAAACTATCTTCGTACATAGCTACTTACGTATTCTCATCTTTACATAGTCATACCCCGTTTTCCGTTAGGCATATCTTACTTAGAAAACTACTTGAAAGCCTTTATAAGCAGGTGAGGAACCAGCTTAGTCATATGAGCTGTGCCGTAGCTAGGACAGGTGACACCCGATTGGGTTATTAGGGGGTCACCCCAAAGACATTTTAGGCTGAAGTCAACTGGAGAAAATTAAATAGTAAAAGTCAAACTCGGATGGGATTTAACACATCCACTGCGTATGAACCACATATGAGGCAATACATTTGAAACTCATACGGGCATGTCTCATATGTGGAGCACTAGGCAAAATGGGAAAATCAGACGGAAGGCTTTTTAGATTGTTTTTTACTTGCCATAGTGTGTCTAACTGTCTATGTACATAAATTCCAATGTGCTTATCGAAAATTACTTTGCACGTCTAATTTTCAGTTACACAGTAAACGTGTTAAATCCAAACTAGGACGAGCGTGTTTATCATTATTACATGATATAAGCTCACGACTATATCCCAATTGGGGTAGTCAGAGGTACATCCAGCGCAAGATGAACCATCTATCACGTTGGTCTAACACAAAAATTGGTGACATGTGAGTACTTAGTAGTGTCTTCTGACCATTATTACTTTTAGGTTTTAACCTTCTCGTTGTGATTTTAACTAAGAATGGCTTTGTGCTATAAAATCAAATTGTAAAGTACTTTAACTGATTCAGGCTGTAATAGCCTATTTAAAAAAAAATGACAGTCTTTCAAAGTGATTTTGATAATGTTCCTTACAGGAATCGAACCCGGATCTCCAGAACGTAAGGGCAACGCTCTAACCACTAAACTAAGGAAACTGATGTGATTGGTTATTTATTTTCTCTCTGAAATATAATAATTCAATAATTGTATGCAATAAGGGTGAGTTATGATTTTATTTTTTTAGGGGTGTCCCTCAAATCAGGTGACACCCAACGCCGCCGGACCTCTTTAGCTACGCCACTGCGCACGACATTACTCGTTGACAATACAGGAAAGGCGACGAAGCCTTTCGGGGTCCGTCCAGTTTTTATCACGACGAGACGTGCGCGAGAGCATTGTATTTGTATTACAAATTGTAATATTCCCCTTAACGGGAGGCATAAGAAGGCTTCACCTTAAGAAAGGGTTGACGATGTTATGAGGCGAATATTGATTGCTGTTATTCGAGTTTTTAAAGATAGGAAAACTTGAATCGAATTATTGTAAATCTAATTTAATTGTATTAATCGAATGTTATTATTTGTTAAATAATATTTTGTTTTATATGTGTGAATGTGTGTGTGTAATGACTTGAGTTGCTCACATTAAATTCACTCTGAGCAGTGAAAATCATAATGAGTCACGATGAATCATGATAATATATATAATGTACACACATACACACACACAACAAAATAACAAATATATCAAATTGAAAATCATGACTCATCATGATTTGTAACTACTCAGAGTGAACTCAATGTGAGCGACTCAAGTCATTTCACAGTTCACACTCTGTGCACCACTAGCAGACAAAAGATGAAAAAGCTGTCGTCACATCCCGTTCTTACACTACAGTCTTAAGTGTTTTAATTGCTAAAAATTAACGAGCTTCCTAGTGATTTTAACACTTATTAGTCCTTAATGAGAACTCGCGGCTCCATTCATGTGGAAATTTTGATATTTATAACTTGTATTTTTATTAATTAAATATTTGATTGGAAAATAAAGGAAACCCAGTTTTTCAAATACACATATACTTTATTGCACCAAAATAAAAGGAAGTATTTACAAAAGACTCTTAAGTTCAGTTTCTTTCTCTTCAGTTTTGTTGTTTGCTGTAAGATTGTATATTAATGAAAGCGTATCAAAAAAACAGCAGTGGAGCAGCGTAGTGGAGTATGCTCCATACACCCTCCGGTTGATTGAGGGGAGGCCTGTGCCCAGCAGTGGGACGTATATAGGCTGTTTCTGTGTATCAAAAAAACACCTCCACCAACCCGCGTTGGAGCAGCGTGGTCGAGTATACTCCATACCCCATCCGGTTGATTGAGGGGAGACCTGTGCCCACTAGTGGGACGAATATAGGCTGTTTATGTTCGTATATAATGTAACGTATATCTTTGTTTATATTTTGTGTGTCTTTAGTATGTATGTAGTTCTGCACCACGGAATTGAAGAATGAAGTTCGAATGGCCCTAACGCGCGTTTTGTATGACAACAGTCGCCTGTTCAACCCACTCGGCTTTACTACTACTCCTGCAAATAGATAAACTACGACAATCTACTGCTCCATAAATTTCATTGTCACTTTAGGTACTGACAATGTATATTTGATGTTACTACAATTTTATTACTACTTTTATTGATAGATAGATGGATAGAATCTTTATTTAGGTTTAAGACGTTACATAAACTTCTTAATATTAATATTAAAATTTGAACTTACTTATATGAAATATAAGACTTAAAACTAAAAAGGGTACTAGCTCGGCTAATATCGTATCGACCCTCATGAGGGACAATACGACGCCGATTTTCAGCCAGACCCCTAAAAAATAATACAAAAAACTTAAACTAATAACAAATCAATTATCCGCAACGGACTCTGTGCTATTGATATAAAAACATTTATTGTTATTATTAACATTTATTATAAAAACATTTTATATTGCATATAAAAATAAATAGGCAAAGGTGAGTTGTGGAGTATGCTCCATACCCCTAGAATAAATTGACAGTTGTTATGTGTCCAACAGTACACAACACAAGGGTATTTTATGAGTAAATAAAATATATAAAGCGAAGGTTGGTGGTAGAGTTGGCAGAGGAAGGCCTAGAAGGATGTACATTGACCAAATTGGAGATGTCCTTAGCAAAGATTCAGTACGATCTACTCTGAACCGGCGTGCGTGTGTGAAACAATTGACGAATGTAGAGGAATCAATGTTTACTGTGGTGGGGAAATAGGCGTCAGTTTATTTATGTAAATTAAAAAGTTATACTACCGAATAGATACTAAAATTTACATTTCAATGCGAAATAAAAGGCAAAATAAAACATTTCTCAGAAAAACACAGACGAGGATAATAGTTGACGACAAATAACAATCGCCTAAAAGATATATCTTTAAGAAGTTATAAAACGACGTAAAATAATAGGTTTGGGTGTCTATTCAACCTAAAACCTGTGACTAATATGACTCGTTGATATCCCAGACGAACCGGACATATTTCACATTCTTTCGCAAAATTAAACTTAGTAATATAGTGTCTTAGAAACAAAATAGCCTATCCACGTTAATATATCCACGTCGTCACGGCGTCGTAACACCATAGAAGAAGGAATATTTTTTTTTATTTTACTTTATTTTGGACAACAGACTCGTACGTACCCGCACTCTATACGCCACAGCACCCTAACAGTACTTACCACACATTTTTAATTTTACAGCAATGGGTAAATTTTCTCAATTACGTCACTTGAGTCTAATAATACTACACATAGAACGGAAACTCTCTGCTCCCCACCAATGGCTGAGCTAGATTTACTTCACCCCCTTGGTCAGTTTATTCAGGTCAGTTTTTTCCGGGTGAGAACCCTCAGCGCTCCTTTTGTTCATCCAAGTAAAAAAAAAAAATTAAAAAAAAAACTGAATAATCCTCCCGACGATTTATCTTGCACCAACCTCGCTCCGTTTCCAATCGCCTCCCAAAAACCCCGAACAAAAATCCTACAACACGGACTACCGTTAATCGATACAGAGGGACGAAACAATAAAATTGGCTGGTCCACCCACCGTGCGTGTGCGCATAAATCAATACAAAGCACAATTACACAAAATTACTCCCCGTATATGTAATTAAACACGGTTATATTTCACCAAAGTGTCAATTATTAACAAATACTTAGCGGACCACCTATGGTTTCTCGTTTTGTTTTATTAATTTTGTTTTGTTTTTTTTTTGTTTTGTTTCGTTTCTAGAGCTTGGGTCAGGTGTTTCGTGATTTTTTTATTACTCTTTATTGTAAACATTAATGAAATCAAAAAGACAAAACGTTACAAAATACGAAATCGGCTTATTTCTATAAGAAATCTCTCCCAGCCAACCCGAGTGTGAGTGGTGACTTTAGGTGAGAAGGTGCAGAATGTTTATTACCTACTAGTGCCTAGCTCTTTGCTTTGCTCTTTCTGTTAAATGCCGGGTGAGAGCCCTCAGACCTTCCAATTTGTCCGGCCAAGTAGTTGACTACATAGATGACAAATAAACAATATGTCAGGTCAAAAAACAATTGTTGAATTATATATTCTTAGTATGAAACTATCGACTCCTTTTTTCTATTTTTTAAAAACATTTTAATCCTTTTTTTTAAACGCTGATACAAAGATTAAAAAAAAATCACTCATTAGTTCTCTTTCAGTTTGAATACGTCACGTCAAAAAAAATAGTGTTTGTGGAATATAATGGTATGTGTAAGCGATATGTATTAAGTCTTTTTACTTATTTTTTTCCCTTAACTAATCACAAATTGATGTATAAAAATCTGTTCCCTACGTCAGGCGTCGGCAGCCGCCGTCTAAAGCCGTTAAATGTATAAAAGAGATTCGATTCCATTCCATTAATCTAAATTAGACAATCCTTTCCGTCGCCGCGATAACTCACAATAGCTAACAGTAACTGTGGAAACCAAAACAACCGGCCTGTCCAAAACTCAATTACCTATACGACCAATTGTCCGGGACTCAACCAATAAAATTAATCTCTATACAACCGACAGACAGACACCATTACATAGACCCCGTATTAATCTCAAAGCGTTGATTAGTAAAACTATAAAAGCGGAAGTATCACAAGAATGCGGTTAATGAGACAGAAACCCGATTTTATAACCGATCGTTAAAACGACCAACAATTGTCTAATTGTCGACTACTACCAACCTCGTGGGAAGACCACGTCGGACTGATGGTGAAAGTCTAAAACACACGTTTTTATAGCGTCACTCCACTTCTAAATTCAAACTGTAATCGGAACAACGAATCGCTTTTAAGTTTCAATTTTGAAATTGGAAATTAATTTGTTTTTTATTGTGTCAACCGACTTTTATGGCCAGTGCAGTGCTGTAAAGAAAACTGACATGCGGTGGCAATATAAAATTAAAGATTAGTGTTAGGTAATTAGACGCATTTTCGTTTTAATGGCTCGAAAGTTATAAATTTTATTTTCTTCATGCACCCACATAATTATTTAGCATTGGGAGATGTAAAATTTAATTTCAGTAGTTGACGGAAAATACATAGTTATTATTTATACAAAAAGAATTACAATAGCAAAAAAATAAAATAATTGTTTTGTTTTTAAATTATAATAAGAGTTTGGTTAAAATAAAATAGATAAAAGACTAAAATAAAATCGGCGTTTAAAAAGTCCGACTGTCATGCTAACGGCCCATTCAAACGGGCCGACACGACGCGACACGACAATAAGTCGGCGACGCGACCCAAGTGGCGCGCGTCGCTCTAACGACACTTGTCTAGTTAATTGGCTACATTCAAACCACTATACAAGTGCTACTATTATAGATTGCATACGATCAGACCCTTAGAATGTTGCCTTGATTTAGAATTGAGAAAGATATAGGTAGGTACACTTATTCACAATTTTTCCTAACGCAAGAAAAATAAGCCTTTGGTTTTGGTTTCATACTAGACCATTAACCCGGCCCCAGGGGGGACAGAGTCATTCTCTCTGCCCTCCAATGGGGCAATTCCTGTTCGGCACGTCCTTGCCGCGGGGGTAGGCGCCTCTTATATCAGTAAACCGCTGCGCTGTAGGTGGCTGAGTTCGGATAGGGACCCAGACCTACGTGGTATAACGTAGAACCCTTACCCAGGGATACGGGTGAAGACCTCAACTGTCGCAGAGGCGCAGATGGACGCCATCGATATGGCAGTGTACGACGGAAGGGGCAAGTCACAGGGACTGTAACCTGAAACCTAACAAAGGGCAGTTTTAGTCAGTACTATTCAAAGGCGGAGGACAGGAGTCCTAGTACGGCTTTGAAATAGACTACTCTGGGCGCCATTCCACTCGCATCAGACAGAGTACTGCGGCGCAAAAGGCAAGAGGGAAACCACTGCGGTATTTTACCCTGAAAAGTAGCATGGAGAGGAATGCTACACCGACAAGAGCTTGGCTCTTAAATTAATGATGAAAACAAAATAAACCTAATATCAACGCTTGTAAGGCTAAAAACCGTTTGTCCAGGCTTTCTACTAATGCCTTAAATAGTAAGTCACTTTAGAATTGACGAAGAAGTAGTAAAAAAATGTCATTCTAATCTAATCTAGCCTACAAGATCTGAGATGCTGGGCAAAGGCCTCCCCTTCCTCATTCCATTTTCCGTGGTCCTGTGCGTACTCCGGCCAGTCCCTCCGGCAAGCGTCCAAGTCGGCACGCCATCTCTTTCGAGGTCTACCACGACGCCTGTACCCGTCATGAGACACCCAATGCGTGACGATCCGTGCCTACTGTTCAGGGTGCATGCGACACACATGTCCGGTCCAATCCTATTTAGAGAGAGACAGAGAGAGAAAACGTTTATTCAAACAAACAGCACACAATACAAAACATAACATTGAAATAACACTTATAGGCTATAGACATTTACACAAAAGAAAAGAAATAAAATTAATGACAAAAGTGTTGTGTGAGATAGTGTGTATTTATTTGAAAAGGTAAAACGACTCAGCATATTATTATATCCAGCTTACGACATCGTATCAACAGTGGCTGCAAGTTGTCTTTGATTACTTGTGGCTCTGCCCATCCCATTAGGGATTACGGGCGTGAGTTTATGTATGTATATGTATATTATTATGTTTGCCCCAAAGGGAAGCAAACGCTGATTTTCAGTCGCACCTACATTTACCGCCAGAGTCAAGTGGGATTTTAACATTAAGCATTAAAAAAAAAGCGGCGAAGTGCGAGTCGGACTCGCCCATGAAGGGTTCCGTAACAGCAAGTAACATAATATAAAAGTTTTTTGAACATGAACTTACGCACCAATTAGTTTTATCTTTCCTATACTTGAGTTGATTGAATGAAAAGTAAATTACGGTTTACGATTTATGATGAATTTAAAAAAAAAACTACTTACTAGATCTGTTTCAATAGTATAGCTATTATAGTTTCGGAGAAAAGTGGCTGTGACATACGGACGAACGGACGCACGGACAGACAGACGGACGGACAGACATGACGAATCTATAAGGGTTCCGTTTTTTGCCATTCGGCTACGGAACCCTAAAAACATATACTTAAGTAAGCAACACATAAATCAAAGACGAGCTACGCATCAAGCGTAACTATGTAAACAAAGATAATTCTCACGTTTTTTGTATGACGAACCAACAAGCACTATTACATGTCCACTTACCCCGACGATTGTACGATGAAAAACACGTCGCGTGCTCTTACTATCATTATCAATTTACTACAAAAACTGGGCAAAGCCCCGCCACACAATATCTATCCTTATTCCCTTGTAATAAAACAGTGTAAAAATTCAAACAGCAGCAAAAAAGATAAGCAACAAACCGTGAAACTACAAATTTGGAACGTGCTAATGTGTCAAGTTAAATTAACCTGAAAATTGGCCGATTTACACATGATTTTATAAGCAGAACAGCCATTCCGATTTGGTTGGGTAACCAAGTGTGACTCCTCCCCTTTAATTGAAGTTTATTGCTGTTTTATCGCTAATTGTTGACATAACGCTGCCGGTTTTTATTGGTCCATCAATTGTTTTGTTTTCTTAGACCAATGAATTACGAACATGCACGTACCACAGACCACAGTACCTACTTACAAATTAATAAATCTTTATTGTTATTTCTTCTCAAGCTTTTCAAATTTCGAATTGGTATCAAAAATAATGCGTAAGATGACGTAAGAGGTTTTAAAAAACAAAATTCCACTACAATGAATCAACCATGAATAAACACCTCTTACATACTACATAACATAAACAGCCTATATACGTCCCACTGCTGGGCACAGGCCTCCCCTCAATCAACCGGAGAAGGTATGGAGCATACTCCACCACGCTGCTCCACTGCGGGTATGCATACTACATATAATTGTGGTCGCCATGGCCGAAATCGGTCGGAGAGATCATCATCATCATCATCATAATTGTATTTTGAGGGCATATAAAATAGCATCACGAATGATTCCCCAGAGATGTAGGCAGACTTGTACAGTCTCCACACCCACTCTTCGCTAGCTATGGTTAAGTCCCAAGTAATATGGGGCGTGCCTATTGCCTATGAACCGGACAAAAGTTATGAAAACCACATAATATCAAATTATGAATTATCATTAAGAAAGACCTAGAAAGACGTACATTAACCAAATTGGAGATGTCTCTAGAAAAAGTTCAGTACGATCTACTCTGAAACGGCGTGCGTGTATGAAAAGATTGACGAATGTGGAGGAAGCGAGAGAAGTGTGTCAGGATCGATGCAAATGGAATTCTATAGTCTCTGCTTTCGCCGATAGGAAATAGGTGAAAGTCTATGTAAGTATATAATGTATGTATGAATTAAAATACTAAGCTCACGACTATATCTCTATTGGAGTAGTCTGAGGTACTTTGCAAGATGAACTTCACTCACTAAGTATGTAAGTAAGTACGTTCTGTTAGACCAACGTGATAGGTGAGTCGTATACTCGTCTATAATGGTCGAGCCAACTGTGTTATGTGTGTGTTATAGATGTACTTACATACGAAAGATATTCAATTTAAAGTAGAAAAATTTTTTTTTTTCTTAATGATTGCAGTAAAATAAGTTGGTTATCGTAAAGTAATTATAGGATATAAAATGTTATTAGCGGCACGCGCCTAAATATTGTCTGTAATTATGAATGATACCTTACAATTACTATATGTGCCTGGCTATATTTGAATGGAATTTATAACCTTGTATTTCGACGGTTTGTAGATCTTCTATCTTGTGGGTTGTGAGGTGAATTTATTACCAACCTCATCAACCCTGGTCAGGGTTACTATTGAGCCGCCAAAGGCCTCGGGGATGATTCAGACCATGATTCTGATTTAATATCAAGTGGAATTTTCCGTCGCAAAATGCATGATTTTATTTTAGTTTTTTTTAATTCTATACTTTTGCGGTGGAAAATTCCACTTGATATTAACTCAGAATAATAACCTAAGGAATTTCCTTTTGGAAAATTTCATGAAAATTCTTGTGTTATTTTTAATTATTTTCAGTTCCATACTTTTATACTATTAACTCGGAATCATGACCTGAACCATCCCTTAAAGTTTTCGTCACGATGTCACTAACACCCTGTATTAATTTCGTAAGTATGTATGAAGTCCTTTTTTTTACGTGACTTATTGTAGATTTGCCGCAGATGGCATTAACTACTTGGCCGGAAGTATGAAGTCCGAGGTCTGCTACTAGTTACTAAATATTACTAGTTTGCATAATTATCACTTTCCCACCAACAGAAACGCAACAAAATTCCCATCTAGTAGCAGAGATCGGGACGGGTCTTTCGCATTCCTTCGTAGTATGGCCATTTGTACAGGTTCACAGCTCCTAGTTAGTAGGGGCCTATTGATCCGTCTGTCTGCCCGCCGACAATAGGGCCTGAGACCATTTAGCTCAGCCTTGAAAGGCTGATAGATGATGCTGGTGATATAATTGGGCAAGGTTGCGGGAATGAAGGGAATGTCGTAATGTTTGCTGGTTTTGGAAGTGTTGAATAGAAGATTATAAATAAATACCTCTAACGGATTACCTATATATATATTACCTATTCCACTCCAATTTCATCAGTAATCCCGTGATCATGGCACTTGCAACATCCACCTCACAAACCGCACGATAGAAGAAGAAGAATCTATTATAACAAACTATACATTCCTTTCTCATCTCGATACAACTCGATTCTACATCATGAGACATTTACCATCATTACGAGTATTTTTATTTATCAATTTGTATTTGTCCTCGTATTATCGCGTACACCTCTGTCGGCGACTTCTGAGGATCGCGCGGGGATATCTATAGAGCTGTTGCAACATTGCTTTTATTTTCTAGGATTTCTACGATTTGTAGCATCGCCCCCTATAACATGGGACTTAAACAAAGCTAACGAGGAGTGGGTGTACTATACACCTCTACCTACCCCCCTGGAGTACAGGTGTGATGTTATGTTAGGTATGTTATGTGTTTCTCCTTTAAATTTCATTTCGTAATAAATACGCGGAAAGGATACGGTAATGTTTACTTTCATTTTAATTACAGAAGGAAAGGTTTATAACTTTTAACTACGCCATATTTTGTAATGGCGGATTTAAGTCGTACTTCAGTTTCAGCAAACTAAACATTAGATTTTTTTATTACGTAGTTGTTGTTATAGCGAGTAAAATAAGCATGCCACCCATTGGCGCTAAATGCGTAATCAGCAAGAGAAGTGTGTCAGGATCGAAGCAAATGGAATTCTATAGTACCTGCTTACCCCGATGGGAAATAGGCGTGAGTTTATGTATGTATGTATGTACTTTGTAATATTATTTTTGCAACAAAGTTGGTGTTATCAACTCTCGATATATACCTGAGAAGTCTTAACATTTCTCATATAGGTTACTACCGGTGGTTCATCGCACTTTTTATTACATCGCATTTGTTTCTTGGATCAGTTGTGTATTAGCTTTTTAACGCATCTTTGAAGTACTATATTACCTACAAATGGAACCTTACTTTTAAATTAACATAAGCTCACGACTATATCCCAAAGGGGTAGTCAGTTACATTCATCGCAAGATGAACTAAGTACCCACCACTCACTCAACTTTCTGTTACACCTACGTGATAGGTGAAGAGACGTATCGCCGTCAAAATTCAAAAATTCAAAAATTTTTATTCTTCAAACTTGGATTACATTGTTAGCGATTTTTGAACGTCCAATTAAACTAGTGACATAATATATTATGATGTTAACTGGCTGTAAAACTACTACCACATCGGAAGCTGTATCGCTGAGAGAAAGATGTGGACAGAAAACCTCCCAGCACAGCCGTTTAATGTTTGAGTCAACTGTGTTAGTGAAAACTGCACTTAAGATAAAATTCATTGGCGTAACTCTGGTACCCTGGTTTGAACCACACCAAGAAGCAAACTACACCACCACAAGACCACAATGACCACGATCAGTTCCATCAGCTGATTGACTGTTTGTAAAGTATCATGATTCCTTGGTCTCCCATGGCATTCCACTTACTACGACTCGTAACCTGGATGGGTGGTTGTATTTTTCTATCGTGTGGGTTGTGAGGTGAATTACCAACCTCATCAACCCTGGTGTCACGGTTATTATTGAGCCGCCAAAGACCCCTGACATGGCTCACGTAACGACTACTTACATCAGTAAGTAGTAACCGGGGCCAACGGTTTAACGTGCCTTCCAAAGCACGGATGATCTTACTTTTTGGATAATCAGGTGATCAGCCTGTAATGTCGTAAACAAACTAGGGAACACAAAGTGATTTTTGTGACATGTCTACATCGGGATTCGGACCCGGGACCTCCGGATCGTGAGCCCAACGCTCAACCAGTGGACCACGGAGGCCATTTATATTATAGGTGGTGGTGTAACCAGTCAGATTGTGACAACAGGCAAGCCAATTATAAAACGTCATAAGAACCTAGAGGTGTTATTTTAATAAGTTGATCTATGCCAATCAACAATAACCACAGGATTCGTCATTTAAACCATAAATGTTAACTCGAATTGCAAGTTATTTGTGCACGTTTAGCTACAATGAAACTTTATTAGCGATAAAATTTTATGCTCGTCGATAAACAAGTTGACACAATGTATAAATGCTTATTGGAATTTTACATTAATTGATTTTTGTTTTTATAGTACACACGTGTAGTTAGGGAAACTAATAAAGAGGAAATCGAAAAAAAAAAATGACTCGGACGGGACCTGACCCATCAGCTCCAGTCAAGCCAGGACGAGCGTGTTAACGAACCTCTGGGTTCTCCTCCTGTCCTTCTTTACAATAATTTACAAAAGTTTAACAGAAATCAGAATAACTTATTCAACGTTATTGTCAAAGATAATCTTGTTGAAGGTCAATTTACCATTTTTGAATCTACGTCATTTCGCAAGGTGTTATGTTAGGTGGTTGAGGAGACGAAATGACAAGAAACTGCAACAGAAATACATCTTTTAAATCCAAGTAAGTATACATTACATACATATATACATAAACAGCCTATATACGTCCCACTGCTGGGAACAAGCCTCAAGCCGCGCGGTAAGCCGTTGGTCCTGGCTATTAGCCGTAGAAACACCTCCACCAACCCGCATTGGAGCAGCGTGGTGGAGTATGCTCCATACCCCCTCCGGTTGATTGAGAGGAGGAAGTTACATTACAATACAAGTTATTTAATTACTAGAGGAACAAATTTAATACCAGGGATTTTTATCGTTTAGGTAATCATTAATCTTATAACAAACTTTTTTACATAAGGTAAGATTCACATGACCGTACTTCCAATCCATTCGAAAACTGAAAAAAGCACATAATTACTACGCTGATAATTACCAGTTTTTCACTGGCTATATATATATTGAGTCAAAGACAGTGATCATCCAGTAAAGCGACAGTAAAGGACAGTCGCGGATGGCCGCAGACAGTCCGACGGTACAATGCGATGTTGCTCACATTTACATTATGTTCACAAGCACTACGTTGTCGGCTATTGTCCACTTATGTTGCCATTGCGTGCGCGCAGGGCTACATGGAGCCGGGAGAAGATTGTTTATTTAATGTAATATTATTATAATCTAATTGGGTTATTCATGGGTATATACATCGCAAGATGAACTAGGTACCCACACTTCACAGAGCTTTTTGTTAGACTAACATCGACTATCATCATGTGGGTGGATGACCAACCTCAGTCAAGGCTGCTGAGGTAATATAGAGCCACTATAGGCCCCTGAAATGAAATGGTAACGACTACGAATGAATAACCCGGGCAAATCAAATAGGCATTTCACTGATATGCAACCCGTTAGACGTGTGCTGTCAACTTAATATTCACGGGTTATTGGGCAATGTAAAATTTTGAGAGGGTGTTCTAAATTTTCGCATAAAATTGTGAATTGTAGCGTTGACAGCGACTTTCCGAACGGCGACCCTCGCTACGGCGAGTCTCTTTACGGCGAGTGGCCTTATTTTCCCTCTACGTCGAGCGAGTTTTGGTGTTATTGTAAAGTTATGGTATAAACTGGTTTGCTCGTGTGTTCTATAGATTTTATGCCTGTCGATTACCCGTCTCTTTCCTTTTCGTTAGATATGAAAATGACGGATATAACTTAAAATAAAATTAAATGTACATTTTAAATCAAGTCACTGTGGTCCTGTGGTACGCCGGCTTACTTTTTAATCGGGGAGCGCCCTGGTTCGAACCCCGGAACCGGAATTATACCAAGTTTTCACCAACACAGTTGGCGCTCGACCATTACAGACACCACAGCTCACTACCTATCACGTTAATCTAACAGAAAGCTCGGTGAAGCGTGGGTACTTAGTTCATCTTGCGATAGATAGAAAAAAAATACAAAATACCTTATTTATTGAAAACAATTTACAGTAAAAAAAGGTGGTTGGAGTTAGATTAGAGTGGATGTATCTCTAACTAGCCCAATAGGTGCTGATGCACCATTAACATTATTAACATACACAAACATTTCCATGTAGGCTTACCTTTAGAGGGCTCATTGTGGCGGCAATATCCATTGAATGGCTACCTATTGTTGTTTCACTTTAATATAAAACAATAAGGATTTAACCGGCGGCGCCATCTTTTATTTGCCTCCCTTTGTACTCGCCGCCGCCTTTTATCTCAGCGACTCATTAACGTTGGTGACTTTGTCAATGAACAAAAATGTGAATACCTATAGCGAGATGGTACCCATTCATTTTTGTCATTGATAAAGTTTTCTACAATATATTGCGATTAAGACAAAGTGGCTGTTTAATTGAGTTTTTATTGTCTGGTCCGTAGAGTTTGATTGGCTGGTAGAGGCCTGGAGTCCTAAAACACAGGGTATCCTAGTTTAGGCTCCCGCCTCTACAAATATTGTATTTTTGTATGTATTTTTTAAGGGTTTTTTCTAAAAGAAATGTATTTATGTATCCATGTGTTTTTGTAGAGGAAATAAAGGAAATAAAGAAAGAAAAGAAAGATTTTATTGTCTTTTTTTGACATTAATTATGTTTGACGGCCTCTGTGGTTCAGTGGTTGAGTGTTGGGGTCACAAACTGGAAGTTGCGGGCTCAAATCGCATTCTGTGATCCCCAGTTTGGTTACCACATTACAGGCTGATCACTTGTTAGTGCTTCAGAGGCTAGTGAAGTCGTAATCACAACAGTCAGGTTAAGGCCTTTGGCCACACCACGATTGCTGAGGTTAGTAATCCATCTCACGACAAATGCGAAGAATTTGTTTCCAAATTACAAATAGGTACTTAGATAACAAAATGTTTGATGACACATTAATGTTTGTTTGTGTAATTTAATGAAGACATAAGCGGACAGAATTCTTTACAATTCAATCTTGTTTAAAAGAACTTACACAAAATGATATATAAAGACGAAACAGATACAAAAGAAATAAAAGTTTAAAAACTAAATTCCGACTACGGAAAAAATAAAGCATGACGTTCTTCCATCATGTGATTTATGAAAGATTTGGAGATAAACCTATCCGTATCATGGCTCAGCAATTGTTATAAATTTAAAGTAATTATCGCGTAAATACATGCAAACTCGCGGGTAAAAACTAAATATAGAGCTATCGGTTATCCATCCTTTTCGGCGGATAAGAAAATGACAGGTATAACTTAAAATAAAATTAGATGGTGTTTACAGGAATTAGCACCATTAGCTTCCACCTGCTAAATCATATCCTGAGCTTGTAGGTATCTGTGGCAGTGACAGGTCGTATCCTTTGCTCGGTGTCCATATTGTTTCTCATTGCCACTACCTCCACTACTACAGTAGTCGCTGAGATTATCCTAACGATGTTAATTGAAGAGCGAGAAGCGGAAACGTGAAAAAACGTGGTAAGTGGGGCAGTACCACGACTGAACCTTAACCCTGATACCAGGGCTGCTGAGCTTGGTTATGTAAGCAACCCTCACGATAGAAAAAGACCACGACTAAGAGGCACGCGCTTAGCTGTTGGGTAATGTCTTAGGACAAAGATAAAATGTGGTTATGGTGCTGATTCCTGTACACACCTATATTTATTTTAAGTTATACCTGTCATTTTCTTATCCGCTGAATAAGAAAGGGGCAGGTAATCAACAGGCATAAAAGGAGAATGGGCGAATCTGGTCCAAGAACCTCCACTGATGAGACTTATATGTAATGAAAGCTTATGCTTTCCCTATGAATCTGGCAAAGTACTATCAGATTCTGTCCCGGGGTTCTTTTTTTACGGCCATGTTTGTCCTGGCTAAAAATGTGATAAAATACAGTGGGAGCTAAAATCGGCTCAAGATTTGTTGCTGGATAACAAAGTCTACATAAATAATTATGTATCATATTGTATATCATTTTAAAGAGGATCTTTTCCAAAATCCGAAACATAAAAAAAAAAACAAAAAAAAATCTTTTTGTAAGCGAATTATAGTCAATTTATATCTGCAGCGCCATTGTTTCTCGGTAGCTAAGTTCAAGTTTCATGCCTTTTACCCCTTCCAAAAGTATCTTACCGATTTTTTTATATTGCTTCCGGAATTTGATCTGAGTGATAATAACAAGAAAAATAAATAAACACCTCTCCGATAGAGACCGGCTAAGCTATTGCCTATTGCAAGAAATCGTCATCATTAGCAAGTCATTACGGTATTGCATATTATAAGCTTATCAGCAACTTGGAACTTGGTCCAAGAACCTCCACTGGTGAGACTTGCATGTAATGATAGCTTATACTTGTCCTATGATTCTGGCAAAGTTCTATCAAACTCTGTCCTAGGGTTTTTTTACGGCCATGTTTGTCCTGAGTGTACAGTAGTGGACTGCAAAATCACCTCAGGATTTGTTGTCGAAAAACTATTTAACTAAGTCTATATACATAATTATATATCATAATGTATATCAATTTTAAAGGGAAAGGTTATCAGAATCAGAAACACAAATAAAAAAAATGCATTATGTAAACGACTTTTAGCCAACTCACGTCCGTAGCACCATTTTTCTCAGCAGCTACGTACGAGTTTCGCGCCTTCCAACCTTTCCAAAGAAGCCCAATCATTTTTTCCTTCTTCTGATATTACATTCTTAACCTGACAAGTGACAACAAAGAAAAAAAAAAATAAAAATAGGTACCATTCCGATAGAGGCCGCGTAAGCTATGGACCTATTGCAAGATAACGTACTCAAAGGCTAGTCATTATAATCCAACAGACGTAACATGATTAGAATGCGGCGGGACGGAAATGTAGTACATCGCCTTATGCGAAAGAGACGAAATATGTGTCTCTTTAACACTAACAGCAATACAACTATACAGCTTAGTACGAGAGAAACAAGAAATAAGTCATTCTAATCAAGATGCAATACAATGACTCTATTGTATACAAAAGAAACACATTAAACAAGTTCAGGCAATAACTGGTGCAAAAGGCGGCTTTATTGCCAAGGTAGCAATTACTACCAGGCAACCTTACGTTTACGATACGTTTGTTGTACCATTCGGCATTGTTTATAAGACAAGATATAAGCCTGGATTAATAAAACAAGATTGTGGTGAAAGAAAACATACTACATTTGCGTCCTCCCGCATTCTAATCATGTTACGTCTGTTGGATTATAATGACTAGCCTTTGAGTACGTTATCTTGCAATAGGTCCATAGCTTACGCGGCCTCTATCGGAATGGTATCTATTTTATTTCTTGTTGTTGTCACTTAGTCTTGTCAGGTTAAGAATGCAATATCAGAAGAAGGAAAAAATGATTGGGCTTCTTTGGAAAGGTTGGAAGGCGCGAAACTCGTACGTAGCTGCTGAGAAAAATGGTGCTACGGACGTGAGTTGGCTAAAAGTCGTTTACATACTTACTTAATGCATTTTTTTATTTGTGTTTCAGATTCTGATAACCTTCCCCTTTAAAATTGATAGACATTATGATATATAATTATGTATATAGCCTTAGTTAAATAGTTTATCGACAACAAATCCTGAGGTGATTTTGCAGTCCACTACTGTACACTCAGGACAAACATGGCCGTAAAAAAACCCTAGGACAGTGTTTGATAGAACTTTGCCAGAATCATAGGACAAGTATAAGCTATCATTACATGCAAGTCTCACCAGTGGAGGTTCTTGGACCAAGTTCCAAGTTCCTGATAAGCTTATAATATGCAATACCGTAATGACTTGCTAATGATGACGATTTCTTGCAATAGGCAATAGCTTAGCCGGTCTCTATCGGAGAGGTGTTTATTTATTTTTCTTGTTATTATCACTCAGATCAAATTCCGGAAGCAATATAAAAAAAATCGGTAAGATACTTTTGGAAGGGGTAAAAGGCATGAAACTTGAACTTAGCTACCGAGAAACAATGGCGCTGCAGATATAAATTGACTATAATTCGCTTACAAAAAGATTTTTTTTTGTTTTTTTTTATGTTTCGGATTCTGGAAAAGATCCTCTTTAAAATGATATACAATATGATACATAATTATTTATGTAGACTTTGTTATCCAGCAACAAATCTTGAGTCGATTTTAGCTCCCACTGTATTTTATCACATTTTTAGCCAGGACAAACATGGCCGTAAAAAAAGAACCCCGGGACAGAATCTGATAGGACTTTGCCAGAATCATAGGGAAAGCATAAGCTTTCATTACATATAAGTCTCATCAGTGGAGGTTCTTGGACCAAGTTTCATACAAAAGTGCCCATTGTCATTTATGGAACACACGTCAATTTTAGGCAGAAATAAGAAAAAACCTTGACAGATTTATTAAGTTTGCAAATGAGCGAGATGCAGCAGGATTTTAAAATTAGCAGTTGTCAATCGTCCGTCCCTTTCCTTCCGGTGAATAAGAAAATGACAGGTATAACTTAAAATAAAAATAGAATTTGTCTGTCGGGGCCAATCTGATTACTAAATAAAGACAGATCTAAAAGTAACGAAAAACATTTTATACTTTCTATTTAACTTATTTTTATGAATTTTAAATAATAAAAATTTTATAATTCTATAATTTGTCACGTTTTTGCGCTTTTTCATACAAATTCCAGATTAATTTCATGTGAGTTGCAAACTAGCTTTTAGTTTATTCTAACAGTTCTAAAAATCCGTCCTTCACTATTGACGACTGTAAGACAGAGACAAAGCTAGTTTTAGAACTGTTAATGAAATGATTATAAAGATGGTAGCTCATGAACTTACTTCACCTGCCAAATTAGCTGATAAATTTAACAATCGACATCGCTTCAGCTCGCCTCTTGACCAACGTGGACAGTTTTCACAAGAGTCGATAAGTGAAGTGACTCGCTTGTCGTAATTATAGCTAATGGCCAAGCCAAGCCTGACAAATGAATGAGCGGACGACGCAAAGAGCCCGTATCAATTTTAAACCCCGTCGATATTTATTCGCGGACATTTTTCCAAGCCGTTTTTCAAGCTTTTTTTCCGAGCCGTTTTGTTTCAAGCCGTTTCGCTGATCGGGTTCCGATTACGATAATGGTTTAATTACAACGCTCGGTTGCTTTTATTGGATTGAATTTTCGAGTTTTGCTTTTGATACAGTAAACGTTTCATTTGCGTGTGATTATAGGGAGTTAAGTTTGGTTTGAATGTTCCTGAATGTAGCCAAAATGTTCGATTAAGGTACTGTAAGAAATCATGAACTGCAGTTCTGGTAATCGTAAAAGCAACATTAAAATTTCTCGCTTTATTTGAGAAGCGAGTTCATGCGCTTCCTTTATTGCTTTTGGGTAGATCTCATTACATAATTTAAATATTAAGTTCAATAAAGAAGACCTGGGATTCGTAACAGTGTCTTTATGATGTTAGTCATGCGTTCTCTAGTCACGCGTTTTATAAAATATTTATCTGAGATACCTACTTATATATCTTGCACTACATACTAAATACTTCTTCTTCTATCGTGTGGGTTTGTGAGGTGGAGTACTAACCTCGTCAACCCTGGTGTCAGGGTTACTATTGAGCCGCCAAAGGCCCCTGACATGGCTCATGTAACGACTACTTTCTTACATCAGTAAGTAGTAACCAAACTAGGGACCACAAAGTATTTTTTTTTGTGATATATCCCCACCGGGAATCGAACCCAGAACCTCCGGATCGTGAGCCCAACGCTCAACCACTGGACCACGGAGGTCGTACTAAATACTGACATATAAGAATACAAACATACACACATACACGAATACTTACATTTTATTTTATTTAGTTTTTTTATTAAAAATATATTTTACTTTTCAGCACGTTCATTTAAAATATGTACTTAATTAGAAAATTACAAAATGTGCTTAGACTTCGTGTCCATTTTTTGTTTAATGTGATTAAACAAAAAATTCCTGACCTGATTACCTTACCGGTTCCAACTGAAAATCAGCGTCATAGTCTAGGGCCTATGTCTAGGCTATGGCATTATGCTGAGATGGAACCGTTTCGGCATACTTACATTCAAAATTGTATTATTTTGTGTTAATATGTTAAAACAATAAGTATGTCGAATAAATATTTTTTCTTTCTTCTTTTTCTTTCTCCGAAGAGGGCTATCAAAGGAGACAAAAAGCATCACATATCGGAACATATGAACTGCGAGTCTAATGAGACAAAGGTTAATGATAACAACAATGGGCCGGTCATAAAATACAGGATTTATTAAGTAGGGACAGTCCGAGATCATCCGATAAATGCGCCGGTTAAGGAGAAGCTCTTTTCGACCAAGTAGTGACTGCCATCCGAGACAAATCAAATCATAAAGAAATAAGTAAGCGACGGCCAAAAAGATAACCAACACCTCACCGAGATTTCTGTTAGACCAACGTGATAGGTGAGCCTGAGTATCGGCGTCTTAAATAGTCGAAGCAACTGTGTTAGTGAAAACTCCACTTGATAAACTATTAATAACTGATTGATGCAAGTCCTATACCGGGGTTAAAAACGGCGCTCCTGTTCAAAAAAAAAAGTTGATATTTTAAACCTAGGTACGTTTGCTTAGTAGTTGTCTGGTAAATTAGTGAATGGCGTTAATTCTGACAGATGTAATCTTATTCTATTTAAGTTATTTTTTTTTATTATGGATCTAAAATTAGTATTACAAACTTCCTAAGGGCTTGTGGAAGCCCTGTGCCTAGAAATAGGATTTGACCTAAAATTAGGTATGTTTTTCTTTTGCACTTCTTGTTAAGAACGACACTATTTATTAAACTTGTAAATTTAAAATAACATTCAGTTTTGTCCGCATATTCGGCAGAGTTCTCTTTACATTACATTTGGCAACTCTATCGCTTAAGACGATCTCTTCTAGGGAACGACATGCCTAAATATTTCAATTTATTGTATTTATAATAAATTTTATTTCATATTCATTTTGAAACCAGTGATAACAATCTAAAAAATATAATAACCGTTGAAAATTGATGTTCAACATAATCTCCGATTTATGTTAATTGGTTGGTATCAAGTGACAAATTAACAAAAATTAATTTAAGAGTTTAAATTGACTTTGAGAAAGACTTTGAATTTGAACTATTTGTGACTTTGTAATAAATAAATGAAGTAAAATAATTATTATTGTCATATTTTGTGTCTATACTTCATTCAAATATTAATATACCTATATGTTAAATAATTGATGCATTAATTAAACATGCATTTATAACACGTGAAATGATGATAATTAAATGTGAAACTATTATTAAATTACAACCAAACTT
Organism: Pectinophora gossypiella; assembly: GCF_024362695.1. Taxonomy (NCBI): domain Eukaryota; kingdom Metazoa; phylum Arthropoda; class Insecta; order Lepidoptera; family Gelechiidae; genus Pectinophora; species Pectinophora gossypiella. The sequence goes on from NC_065422.1 coordinate 3,992,340, forward strand.
AACCCTAATTAATTGTAATTCCACTAACTTGGATCCTGACATACCAACTATACTTAACAGCCTCCGTGGTTCAGTGGTTGAGCGTTAGGCTCACGATCCAAAGGTCCCGGGTTCGAATCCCGGTGGGGAAATATCACAAAAATATTTTGTGACCCCAGTTTGGTTAGGACATTACAGGCTGTTCACCTCATTGTCCGAAAGTAAGATTATCCGTGCTTCGGAAGGCACGTTAAGCCATTGGTCCCGGTTACTACTTACTGATGTAAGTAAGTAGTCGATACACGATTCTTATCAGGGGCCTTTGGCGGCTCAATAGTTACCCTGACACCAGGTTGATGAGGTTGGTAATCCACCTCACAACCCACACGATAGAAGAAGACTAAACTTAACATAATTTTAGATAAGTAAATAAATTCATTATTCTGAGTTAATATTAAGTGTAAATTTCCATGGCAAAAGTATATAGATTTGAAAATAATTGAAAAAAATACAAAAAATATCATGAATTTTGTGACAGAAAATTCTACTTGATATTAACCCCGAATCATGGTCTGAATCATCCCATTCAGTATTCGTTACGATGTCACTAACACTCTGTATCTTAGTGTACACGTCTGCCTACCCCTTCGGGGAAACAGACGCGATATGATGTTCTTCTTCTTTGCGAGTCGATGGCGATCGAAGCTAAATTTTTGCTGACCAATAATTGGCCACGCTTACGGCATTGTCAGTGGCTTCGTACAGGTCTTCAATAGTGCAGGTGTTAGGGCACTTAGGACAGCACAAAAGGTGAGCCATAGTTTGTGGTGATACTCCACACTCGCAATCATCGCAACCATCAACCAGGTATCCCCACCTGCAGAGATTATCCTTGTTATGTTGTTTTGAAACAATGCGTCCGAAAACAGTCTTGGCCTTAAGGGCATTACCATTTCAACGTGAATGATCAAATTCCGTTTTTATTGTTAATCCTCGTCTAAATGAGCAACCGACCACTCGGCAGACAAAAAAGACGACCAGCTCGGAGATTCCATGACATTCATTCCCTGTTTTTAAAAACCCAATGTTATTGTTACATTTTGAATTCTTTTTGTGAGTGTTCATACAATTTTCCTCTTGAATTGAAAGTGGTTATTACTAGTAATTTACTTACTTTGTGTTTTTAAGGGAGGAGGTATGAAGCTACTCTACGACGCCGCTAGTGGAGCTGTTTTTCGGCTTGTAGCCGGGACCAACGGCTTAAGTACTTAAGTACCCTCTGAAAAACGAAATCATCTACCTTTTTCAGACAATCGGGTGATTCAAGCTTGCAATGTCCTTACAAAATAACGGACAGTCTCACAGTGATTTTGAAAATGTCCCCATCGGGAATCGAATCCCTGTCGGGAGGTCTGTGCCCAGCAGTGGGACATAAATAGGCTGTTTATGTTATGTTTTAAGTATGTTCATATATTTACATCAATGGTTTTATTATTTAGGTAGGTACTTTTCTTGCTAAACTTGCCTAACTAAAATATAATTTTTGAAAAAAATCTAGAATGGTTGATTTGATTTGATTTGATGATCTACTTTCAAGAAAATATCATGCATTTTTATTTCTTTTTAACCAATGTCATCGATGTTCCAAAATTTAAAATCGTACACTAAATCCGCTTTAATCAGAACTACCGTCTAACATAACACAAAAACCCTGCTTTAAACAGCGCATTTAATGATAGAAGTTCTGTTTTACTTTGTTACCACGACGACAACTTCGATTAGAATCCCTGTTTAAATTTAAATTAAGAAGAAAAAAAAACAGCCCGTATAAGATTTCATATAGGCCCCAATCGTTTGAAGATTTTACTGCATTTTTATATTATCAATGACAATGTAGTATAAAAACTGAACTTTATGACCAACCTTATATTCAGTTCGTTACAATATTTTATGATTATCTCATTATGTATTGTAATTGATATTGCTAAGTATTTTCCACGGTTGTCTGTGGGACTTTTTTAAAGTTTTTTTTCTTAATTTAAGTATTTTTTAATCATACATCCAAGCTTGTTGGGTGGCCATCGTAATTGGTTAAATGATGCTTTTAAGTAATTAGTCGACATTTAAGCGTTATCTGGGTATGATAACGTGGAATCTTGTAGAAGTAATGTAGGTACAAGAAATGTGTGCTTTAGACTCAACATGACGTAACGACAGTCTATTTTATACTATTCATTATATCTTGTTTTACAGCACATAAAGGGTGCTCCTTCACCTATTTTGTTATTCGGAGGTCTCGGGTTCAAATTGCGGTGGGGACATATCACAAAAATCTGAAGATTTGAAGGGTCCAATTTTTTTACAGAAGCGACTGCCCTGATCTTCCAACCCGCGAAGGTAAAACCAGCCCAATACAGGTTATATCAAATACTTCCGAAACGCATTTCTTAGGTGTGTGAGTTTCCTCACGATGTTTTCCTTCACCGCTGAGCACGTGATAGTAATTTATGATCCAAACATGAATTTGACAATCATTGGTTTAGGCCTATGCTGGATTCGAACCTGCGACCTCAAAATGAGAGGCAAGCGTTCTACCAACAGAACTACCACGGCCCACTCAACAAAGCGAAAACTTTGGTTCTGTGATCAAAATATCCTATGCCTTTTCCACCACTATGTTCGTCTAGTATTACCTATGACTCAGAAGTATCACTAATTCCTAATTTATAAGCAAGTATTTTGTCGTCCCATGCCTATGTGTCGCTTTATATTGTTTTTATTGGGTGTCTGTGTTGCCAGCTAATTGATGATCAGTCAGTGGACTGATACGCCTGTCATGTCCCCTGTGTGACCGCGGCAATGGGTAATTGATTAGGTGGTTCACGAAAAACTGTGGAGTCGTTTTTGGTGGATACTATACATAACATTATTTTAATTAAATAATGCCATGTTGTTCATAACATTCGCTATCCTTATTGGTGCAACGAATTTTTTAGATCATAATGATCCTTATGTCTTTTTTTTAATATAGTTTAAGTTAATCTTATGTATTGACTTACAAGTACATCACATGAACAATAAACTTAAATCATATTAATATTACCAATATCACTTTTATTAGACAAAGTAGGTACGACTATTCAAACCTGTCTGCCATATTAGTTACTTTGACAATATTATAAGTACTTATCAGCAAAAAGATTTTTTTCGCAAATACTATCTCGTCGCCTAGCATTGAAAAGAAAACCTTGTAAGCACATATTATTCTTCTTATCGCGTGGGTTGATGTGGTTGGTTGATTCTACCTCACAAACTCCTGACATGACTCGTGTAACGACTACATACTTACATCAGTAAGTAGTAACCGGGACCAACGGCTTAACGTGTCTTCCGACGCACGGATCATCTTACTTTCGGACAATCAGGTGAGTCAGCGCCTATTTGAAAAATCACATTCCGATGACATTTCATTCAACAAAATCTCGAAAAGAACACGCTTCTTTTAGACCAAGTAAAAACTGATACTACATATTTTTTTCTTGTTTGAAATTGGAGTGTCTATTGCAAGATTTTGTTAACAAAAATCACACAAGCAAAAGGCGTTGACGAGGTTTTCACTATAAAGTGACGATAATATATTTAATTTTATAAATACAAATTAAGAGTCGTCTCTACAGATTTCTGTGTCCGACCAGCAAGTTTGACAATCGTGCGGCGAGCGCAAAGGACTGACGAACAGGTGTAGTCGCGCCCGCGCAAAGGGCCTTTCTTACCGCGCCGCCCGGCGCACCGTGTGGTACAAGCATTAGGCGATAAGCTTTTATAACTAAAAGTTTATTTGATTGATTGAGAGGAGACCTCACCAGAGGAGATCTTAGCAATGGGACGTAAAAAACCTGTAGTCTATTTCAAAGCCGCACTAGAACTCCTGTCCTCTGCTTCTGAATAGTACTGACAGTTACTGCTGCCCTCTGTCAGGTTTCAGGTTACAGTCCCTGTGACTTGCCGTCCTGCGTTATGGCTCCCATATCCTTGAACAAAGGTTCTACGTTATACCCCGTAAGTCTGGGTCCTTATCCAAACTCAGGCACTATCTTACGTACGGATCAAATTTTTAACCCCCTTCTATCTTCTCTCTCTCTCCTTTTTTAAGAGCTGCGCTCTTGTCGGTGGAGTAATCGCCATTCCTCTCTTCTTCCCGCCAAAATCTTTACCTCCTGATACGACACGACCTGCACCTTCTCTTTTATTTCCTTCTATCTTGAAGTCGGTTAATTATGTAGGATGTACATAGTTTTAGCCTTCAGTCCTAATTTGTTCGGCCAAGTAGTCAATGCTTTGTGCGGCAAATCTACAATAAGTCACGAAATAAATATCGTTAGACACTCGTCCCGACTTTATAAGAGCTGCGGGTTCAAGTCGCGTCCGAGTAAGATTTTTTTTCGATTTAATTCAGAATCAGAATCATTTATTCAACGTAATTATCATGGATAAACTTGTTAAAGGTCAATGTAACATTTTTGAATTTACGTCATTTCGCAAGGTGTTATGGCTGAGGAGAAGAAATGACAAGAAACTGCAACAGCAACACATCTTTTAAATCAATACCAGACATTTTTATCATTTAGGTAATCATTAATCTTATAATAGGCTTTTTTACATAAAGTAAGCTTCACGTGAGCTTTAAATTTGTTCTCTGACAAATTTAAAATATTATCTGGTATTTTATTGTAAAAACGTACACATAGCCCCAAAAAAGATGAATTTAATTTACTTAATCTAGAATTTTGAACAACAATTTTATTTTTATTCCTTGTATTGTAAGTATGCCTTTCACAGTTTCTCGGAAGGAGAGATACATTTTAAATTTTTCTCTTCGCTAAAGCTTATCCTTTGCACCAAACCGTTATCGATGCGGCTTTTCAGTTAAATGCCTACGCGTGGCAATAGTGCCAATTTGTTGCATACTATCTGCCTGCTGACGAACAGACAAACCAGGAGGGCATTTACTAGATAATTTGATGAGGCTGAGAAGATGGGCCTTTCAAATTCGTTTTAGATAAGCATATTTCTTTACGTTTTATAGTAATTACGTGGTGGATACTTGTTCTTTAAGCCATATACAAGGTGTTAGTGACATCGTAACGAATACTCAGGGGGATGATTCAGACCATGATTCTGGGTTAATATCAAGTGGAATTTTTCAAAATAATTAAAAAAACACAAAAATGTTCATGATTATTTTGACAGGAAATTCCACTTGGACTACTATTTTAGGATATTTAGGCGCTTATGCAATTTTGCCATTTCAGTGACGATATATTGGCTTTCCGTCTGCGACTTCGTTCTCTTTGTTCCACAAACACGATATTTATTATTACAAAAGTCGCCTGTGATTAATTAATCAAGTAGGTGTGTAGATTGAGTCACAAGTTATGAAGAGATAACTTGCAGCCACTTTTGATACGAAGACTTTAAGATGATTGTGAAGAACCGTGATTAGTGATTAAAGTGATACAGCAAGCTGATGATGACACACAGTGTCAGAGGCTCATAGTGACAAGAATATTATAAATATTATGGACGCACTTTATGTCTTTTTTCTTATGTTCCAGGACAAACAAGCAAACAAGAAAAGTGTCAGGATCGAGACAAATGGAATTTTATAGTCTCTGCTTACTCCAGTGGGAAAAAGGCGTGAATTATGTATGTATATCCCAGTCCAGCATACAGAAGTTGACACATAACGTGATAGTCTTAGTCATTTTAAAATAGTATAAGTAGGTACGATAAGGTGCAAAAGGCCAATCAATTTCATGCAAAGTTATAAATTAACATTAAAAATTAAGACCTCCTGGTTACATGTGGTTTCTGTAATAGACCAAATACACCAACAAAAACATATTTTTTTTATAATTATGACAAATAATGGTTCAATATTTCACTTGTTTACAAATAATTAGCTATGCTCAGTGACTGCACTTTTGCTCTTTGAATGTAAAAGTAAGTACCTTCCTTGTCCCTATTCGATTTCCTATCTTTGCCTATGAATTGAATTTGAATTTGAATTTTTTAATTTGGCAAATGCGCAAGCCGCGCCGAGCCAAACCTAAGAAAAAAAAGTAGGTACCAGTTTTGTCAACCTATCGACGACGATGACAAGATATAAATGTAATTTATAACTGTACACAAAATGTTAATGTTCCCATAAAATCTGAGATAAAGATTTCAGATTTCTACGTTACCATATTCGAAAGTAGTAAAATTGTTTGAGGTTTATATTTTCGTAGTTTTGTCGGATATTCTCGTTTGATTTATTGTGAGTTTCATGTGAGTTTGTAAATAGTGCGTGGCATGCGGCGCATGGCGTGCGGCGGACATGCCAGGCGAACGCAAAAACAAATTTAAATTTATTTATTTCAGATAACAATAATCCTTAAAAAATATCAATACTTAATACTATTTATTTTTACAAAATTAATAATTAAATAGGTAAAATTACATTAATAATACAATGCTTCACCACGAGTATGAAGGTACGAAGGTACATTGCAGACATTACAGGCTGATCACAAGATTGTCCGAAAGTAAGATGATCCGTGCTTCAGAAGGCACGTTAAGCTGTTGGTTCCGATTATTTCTTACTGATGTAAGTAAGTAGTCGTTACATGAGCAGTGTCACGGGCCTTTGGCAGCTCAATAATAACCCTGACACCAGGGTTGATGTCGTTGGTAATCCACCTCACGACCCACACGATAGAAGAAGATAATAATTTTATTAATATTATCCCAAAATTGCTTAAGAATACCAGAATAAAACTTCGGTTACTATACTAACCGGCCATGCATCCAATGTCTGACCACGGCTTCAGTAGCTCTGCGCTTCCTCAGTGTTGGTCTGAAAGTAAAAAATATTTTTTACCATCCCAGACACGTTTTATAAGTTAGTTGACTAAGGATTTAAACCACGAGTAAACCTGGAAAAGTAGCTGCAAGTTGCCTTCATTTTACGTACTATCCAGAGTCATGAGCGCGTATTTTTCGATGTATTTAACTTAATTTTCGAACTATATTATCTTCATTATGCCGCCGCCAGCGCCATCTATTGAAGACGATTAGTATTACAATTTCTTCGATTCCGACTTTTTCGATTAAATCTCTTTGTGAGTTCCTCTTAGCACGAGTGAGTGCTATAAAAGTTCTTTATTTAAATGCATGTCATTGCTTTTATAGACGACAATTACTCGCTCTGTAAAACATAAGCAATTTCCTAATGACTACCAACGGATGCGAAAGCCCCGCAGATCGATATCTCAGTTCAGGAGGTCGTAATTATTATATGGACCGTGAGAATATTCAATTAAGAGACGAGCTTAATTGCAACTTGATAAAGTTAGGTTCTAAGTGAACTATCTTCGGAACTAAGTTAACTGACCATTATCTTAGCCTTTGTACTGTGGTGGCTCCGTGCTCGCCCTAATTGGGGAGTGGTAGTGCGTTCGATTTGTGTGGACATTCCCTTTCAAATCAAGATCGGTTTGTTACTGTACTGGAGCAAATAAAAAACAAAACACGTTGAATTTTGAGAAAAAATGTTTTTTTGTTATTTAGTCGTGTATTACATACATAAACTCACGCTAATTCCCAGCGGGGTAAGCAGAGACTATGAAATTCCTGACACACTTCGCCTATTATCTATTTCTTTATTAATTTATCTAGCACAAATATTAAATATTATTTAAAAATAAAAAAAGGAGTAAAGCAAAAGTAGTCTTGCTTTGTAACAACAACATTAGATAGTATCACGACTATATCCCAGAATGAGCAGGCAGAGGTGAGTACCTGTACACTCACTTTAAAAAAAATACATAAAAAAAACTGTATTCATGTGTTGTCTGATTGTTGAAATTTAGTTCTGTGCAATAAAGTATATTTGATTTGATTTGATTAAATGTCTTATCCACTGTTTTCTTTCGGTCGGCATGTCCAGCAACGTCCGGCGCTCTAATCGAGTTATTGTGACGTGTACAATGTGGCAATCAGCGGCGAGCCCGGCACTTTGCAGGTGCAGTCTACCCCGCTATACCTATTGTTCCGTGTAGCTAGCTAGCAAGAAAGTTTAGTCGATAATTTCTTGCTGAGTAAAGAGGATTTGAGGAAGAGGAGTGCTAGTAAGAGAAAAGAGGCAAACATTAAGAGTTATTGAGGACAGAAGAGACTAGATTATTAGATACTTATTAAGACACGACGAATTTATTAAAAACATCATAGAAGGGAAGCTACAAGGAAAGAAAGGAATGTACCAAGAAGAGCTTACATAGAACAGATAACAGAGAAGGCTAACGTCGTGACTTATAGGGAAGCGAAAGAATTGGCCTTTGATAGACAAGAATGGAGAATGCTACACCGACAAGTGCGTGGCTCTTAAATTAATGATGCATGAGGATAATATGCGAGTCGGAATAAAATTAAGGATACTCCACCACGCTGCTCCAGTGTGAGTTGGTGGTGTTAGGGCTATTTTACTGACCCAGAACCAACGGTTTAATGTGCCTTCAGAAAGACGGAGTCATTTATATTTTTGGATTATCAGGTGATGCAATAGCGAAACAAAGGTTAGTCAGACAAAATAATTTCGACCCAGGTCGTGAGCCCAACTCTCTAACCACTAAATCTTTGAGGCTGTTATGACAATCGAATTGAAGCTACCAATTAAAACCAATCGAACACCGTCAGATATTATCAACAGGAAGAAACTCAACAATGGCGTCTCGATTTCACCTTCCGAAGTGTGCCAACGCAAGAAGTGGGATGCTGGTGAACATTTCCATAAGATTCGCATTGGGATCACGCGCGATCGTCAACGGCCGATCGCCGATCAAGGCATTGTGCCGATGAATAGACCGTCCACCTCTATTGTAAGTTAATGTACAAGACTTGCCGTGACGTGAGACACACAGACGGCTGGGCGAGCGAGCTTCTTCTGTTGGAAATCAGGGGCCTAATTTTTTAATTCCTCGTCTTCAACTCGCGTGCGAAAATATACCTGCCTCATCCTGCAAATGACAAGTTCTGATGTACTACTGCATGAAATGGGTTTATATTTTCGAACGTGATTTGAAGACAAATTTTAATAAGGTCCAAAAAAAATAAGGAAAATAAGTTCACGGTCTCCGAAACGCCAAACAATTTATATCATGGCTTCGTTGCCAAACCGTCGTCGCTAAACGAGTTTCTGGCATACTTTTCAATATGAATTGTTTGGCGACGGCCACTGGCGACGTGGCCGCAACAGCAGCGTATCGTGGATTATGGCCCAGTAAAAACAGTAAGATAAATAATATATTTCATTGTAACAAGTAATTAGGTATTATTCATTTCTTAGTTTGTTTTAGTTTTATTTTTTATTATCCATTATCGTTTTAGTTTTTTTTTACCTTTGTTCGATTACTCTTCGTTTTACCCACCCCATTACGAATTACGTAAAATGCTGTGTATTGGTAAGTACAACTGTTTTTATTGGAAAATTAATATATTAAGATCTAATATATCGGTTCGCTACCCGTGTGTGTTATGAAGCGGTCCTGCCGGAATGGTGATGCAGCCTCTACAGGAAGCCTTCGCCTTTGTTCTCCCTCAAATGATAAAAACGTCAAGTATCTCGCCGCGGTATTGTTTGCAGTATTCACTTTATTTTATTGTTTGTTTATCTGCCTGTAACCGGTAACTATGAAGTTATAAGTTACCAGTTTTTTCGTGCCTTTTGTTTTTATGTGGATTGTTTGTATGTTGTACAAGTATTTCATGTTGGCAGTATTGGGTTTTGTAACTCGACAAAGGTTTGCTTTTCGTATAGTTTCGCGTCTGAGTCTGGGTGGGAGGAGATAAGATATAGAATATACATATCTGCTTAAGTCGTCGTGAGGAGCTCGGTGGCGCAGCGGTTAACGCGCTCGACAGCAACTTTCGCAAAGGCCGGTCATAGGATGGGTGACCACAAAAAAAGTTTTCATCTCGAGCTCCTCCGTGCTTCGGAAGGCACGTTAAGCCGTTGGTCCCGGCTGCGTCGTTAAAGGACTGGAACTGACTGCCGTCGTCTGTTTTACCAACTCGTTGTAATCTGGGAGTCTTCAAGGCTAGAGTGAATAGGCAATTGCTAGGTAAGCGTGATCCACCTTAGACCACATCATTACTTACTTAGGTGAGATTGTGCTCAAACGCGAGCCCATTTTATAAAGAAAAGTGGGAACTTTTATCAAAAATACCCACACCTCACCGAGTTTTCTGTTAGTCCAACGTGATAGGTGGTGAAAAAAGTTCGGTCAATTGTGGGTACTTAATTCATCTTGCTATGGATGTACCTCTGACTACCACAATTGGGATATAGTCGTGAACACATATGTATTTAAAATACTAACAACCAAAACGTATTTTAAACCCTATTAGGCTCCGTACAGATTGGTTGAATGCGTCGCAATCGCGCGACTTAAGGCGTCCTCTGAAAGATTGGTATTCGAGAGAATCGGCCTCAAATGAGCAGTTGGCGATGAGGGAAAAGGGGTCCTGAAGTATTTAGAGCTGTTGCGAACTGACTAGCTGCTTATATGGGTAGAGTAATCGGGTCGTAAGGATTACATTACCTCTTTCGAACTTACCTAAGTCTATTTCTACAAAATCTTAAGAAAAAGATCGTACAACGATCCTTGAGGTCGCGCTTATTCGACGGTAACGAGCAACAATGCGCAGTCGGGCCCCCGCCGACCGAGCATTTGTCCACGCGCATGTGCTCTCCGAACATCTATTTAGAGACAGAAGTACACTGAGAGTCTTTTCCGGTGACTTGGTTCGGTGCTCTTACTTACTTAATTATCCTTAAGGTTGCCTGGAAAAATTTGCTATTTAACATCGCCTTTTTTCTATTTTTGTTTTTTTTTCTTGACTATGACATTCCTGAGGTGGAGGCCTGAAACCCAAGGCATCCTAGTTTACTTACTCTAGCCTCAACAAATACTGCAACTGTATTTTTGTAGAAATACAGATTTTACTTACTTTACTCTCTTCACTCATATTACTCACTTTACTTGATTTACTCACTTTACGCACGTCACTCGCTTCACTCGCTTCACTCGCTTTACTCACTTTACTCGTTTTCATCACTTTGCTCACTTTACACGATTTACTCGCTTTCCTTACTTTACTTACATACCTACAAACACTCTCAATGTATCCCAAACCTACTTCATGGAACCACGTAGCATCGTTACACCTAACTAAGCAACAAACTATCGGTTATCCATAACGTTTATTGTATATTCTTTTGACAAATGCGCAAGCGCCTCGCTCGTTAATATGCAGCGGTCCAACGCCGATTATTTGTCTTGACGATTTATTGTTTTAAGATATTTCTTTATTTATGTATAAGAGAGCATATTAAGTAAGTGTTTAATACCATGGTCGGGTTACACAAAAAAGGAGAAGAATAAAAACTAGTTTGATTGTGTTTTTATAAGTGTGTTTACACTTTGTTTTATGTAGGGTCTGGAATAAATGTAAATATATTTGAATATATTAAAATAATTATTATATTAAACACGTTGAAGATCACGATTCGTGGTAGCCCAGATGCAACAACGCTTGGCTCTTACTGTGAGGTTGCAGGTTCGAAACCGCACGGAGCTAATTCAATGTTTTTTTGAATTCATGTTCCTTTTTTGAATGATTATCATGTGCTCAGCGGTGACGAAAACCATAGCGAGGAAGCCGTTCACCTCAATGCGTATGTGACGTGAATTAACCCGAATTGGGCTGGTTTTTCCTTCAGGTCAGATATACATTCGCGCCAGAAACCCAGTACAGATATTTTATCAAGTAGGTTATCTATATAAGGAGATCTTTGCTTGTAGGAGGTACGGTAGTAACTATGCTAAAAACAACCCTGTTTGCCGCATCTGCAGTGATTACAACCACTTGTTTTCTGACCTTGACAATTTTTCTCTCTCTAAGCCCGTTTACAAAAAGCACATATCCTTAAAACTTCGTACGCGTTTTTCTTTTGCTTTATTAATTGTTATATTAACGGCTAAGATGCTGCTACTGCTAGGGGGAATCACATTAATTATGCTATAGTGTAATACAATAAATATATAAACACCACATTCACACATACACTTCTTCACACACACATGCAAACGCACACACATACACACACACACACTCACACACGCACATACACACACACACACACACACACATACACACACACACACTTACACTCGGAAACACACTACTCCCAATCTAATATTATTATCATTTTTGGGTACTAGCCTTAAACCATGCTAAGATGTTTCATATTTTTATTTTTACTGATACTTTCCTTTTCAAAAAATAATTTTCTGGCCTCTTTTGTTTAGCTTCGCTTTTAAAAATATAATAACGATGTTCCAGAACTCTAGGGAAACTTATAAATAGCTTAAGTTTAGATAATAAGTGTTGTTAAATATGTTTTTATAATGCTGCTGGTTTTCTCAATAAACATAAACATAAAAAAAAAAATAGGTACGTAGTTATATTTAAAAGTGAAATATCACTAACTGACTGACTCACTCATCACGAAGTCTCAGAAACTACAAGAACTAGGAGGCTCCAAATTTGCATGGGGGTTCATTTGAAGATGTAGGTGCTCACTAAGGCGGGATTTTGTGAAAATCGACCACTAAGGGGATAAAAAGGGATGAAAAAGTTTGTATGAAACTTCTGTAATTTTAATAGTAGAGCTACACGCGAACATAGCTAGTTATAAATATTAACATTCAGAAAAACAACTAGAGCATAGTTATAGCTATAGTAAGTATAGTTAGTTGATGTAAGAAAGCGACTATTATTATCCCAGTGCAGGCTACGCAGTGGAACAATGAATGAAGTGCGCGAGGACGACGCTCCGTGCGCGCGCGCACCTGTACAATACACGCGATGTAAGGACGTGATCATTTGGACATTTTGCATGTTTGAATAACTACATACAAACATAAAGTCATACTTACTTACCGTGACAAGAATTGAGAAAGGGATGCTCATATTCGGACATGAAAAGAGAATTAATACTAAAGTTGAAATACAAGATTTATGATGCGGATGTAAGAAGCTAAGTTGGAAGAAGAAGGCCTAAGCATACATAAACTATCAAATCTAGGATGTTTTAAAGAAAGGCCAAGTCAAGCGGCTCGCATGAAGACTTTGACAAGAGAGGATGAAGCAAAAGTGGTGTATCGGCACATTCTGGACACTTCGAATGAAATCAAATCAAATATACTTTATTGCACAGAACTAAACACACACTAAACACTTCATGTAAACAACCTCGTTTTACACAGACACCACACATTTACGTTATCATACACGCGCACCTGTGTGACGTCTGGCGCCATTAGATTTAAGTCAAAACTATGTTTTTGGTGTAACTCAGATGCTGGCGAGGAGAGATGCCGTTCTATGCGTAGTATTACTCCTTAGTATATAGGTATCGGGATCATAGTCTCTGCCTACCCCAACGAGGAACAGCGTGATGTTATGTATATGTATTTACTTACCTATGTTTTGACAATGAACGCAATCCAAAAACACCAATTGAAGAAACAACGGAAATTGACACTTCACGGGACACTTTTTAAAATAGACCTTTAATAGATACACGTACTTTTGACAATATTTTAGACTATTAAAAGCGTTTTCTTACAATTAAAAAATCGACAAAAAATAATTATTTTCTCGATATTTCGGTCGCGTTGCAGTGACCGTGTTCACGGGACGACTGGCGAGGGAAACCCTCGATTATAACTAAAGTGGTGTTGTGGTATAACTACCCTCGCTTCACTATTATTTAAACAACATTATTTAATCAAAGAAAATGGATGTTCTTTACATAAAAAATAATTATTTTCGTTAAAGTTATCAAAACGGTAATAAACGTAAAAAGTCGTATCTGACTTACTTTTGGTTGCATCCTTAGTATTCTTGATACGCAGCGAAGGACTTTTCATAATAATGAATAAGTAATGTAGGAATCTATAAACACAGCCTTAGGTTCTGTTCCCATCGCCTGTGATTACCTGCAAACGGCCTCCGTTTAAACGATTCCTTTTTTAAACTCGACGTTCCTGTTTCAAAAACCTGCGCCATTATTCCCGCGTCTTCCTCATTTTGAATTTGGAACAGACAATGGCAATCGCTTTTCCCTCGTTTGTTTTTTTATTTTTTCCAACGGCCAAATTAGGCCAGTTATGCAAGCGGCCTGTCACTAAAGACCAGTAGTCACTCCTTGCGGGTTCCAAATTTGGAAAAGAGAACAATTCGTTACTCCGATCGACCCTCTCTTTTTTTGTCGTTGGCAAATTGAGAAAATTGTGGGTACGACGATTGTTAATTTCTTCAGCCACTTTGTGCGGTTAAGGAGTCCTTTTCAAATTGATAAGCACTTATCTCATTTGGCCTGACGGTACTGAAAGAGGTTGTAAATTAAATAGATTATACGCTGCGTGCAAAATAAACGGGCGGCAACAGGTTTTTTGATTCTCCCCTTGTTCTCAAAGAGATTGCATTTTTGACATTTCGGTTGATTGCAAACAATGTTTTATACTTTTCTGGGTGGCACAGAGCATCGCCGCTGTGCAGCCAAGGAATATTTTTGAAATAAAAATGACACTAAATGACGGGTACGATTATGAAAGTTAATATAATTCAAAACATTTTTACGTATAATTTGCAACATTCTTATAACAAGGACTGTATAATTTGAATTTTTTACTTTTTTTGACCGAAAATACGAGCAACAGAAGCCTGTGCTTATTTTACAAAAGCCATTACTGATTGAAGCCCGCACATCCACCCGTGATAAGAATCTCCCGGCGATTTTTCATAAACAATAGCCATTTTAATATCGCAAAAGGTATAAAACCATAGGCTATTGATAATACAAAAAATGCAATAATAAATTACCGGGCGGTGGGTAATAAAACGCGATTTGCTCCGGGCGACTTGGAGAGCTACCAGTACGATACAAAGCGTAAAAATAAAGATAAAAGAATTAAAAATAATACGCTTAATATCAAAGAAGCTGTAGGTACTTCGTTAATGCATTCGCTGCCTTAAGGCTGCGCGTCAGGCATACATTGTTTTCTGGAATGCGTTCTTAAAAAGAATATTCTTTTTTCAAATTTAAATTTTGATTTCGCCGAATTTGCTCGCGAAGTGTTCGGTTTGCATCTAAATGACATAATTAAATGGGATGTAAATTGGGGGTCAGTTTTCTTGAATTAAGTAAACTACTTTCACGATTTGAGGTAGGTAGGGTTTGAAGTAATGTTAATTGATAACCATAAAATTGGTGTGATTCAGATTTAGTTTGTTTGCTGGACTGTGAGCGAGTACAATTGA
This sequence comes from Pectinophora gossypiella, assembly GCF_024362695.1. Taxonomy (NCBI): domain Eukaryota; kingdom Metazoa; phylum Arthropoda; class Insecta; order Lepidoptera; family Gelechiidae; genus Pectinophora; species Pectinophora gossypiella. The sequence continues at coordinate 4,007,748 of NC_065422.1, forward strand.
TAATTAACGAATTTAGCTTCTCATCTTCAACATGTCGTAAAAACCGTCAAAGGGATTTTGTCCTTACTGACCTGTTGGACCGTTACCCGGCCGATATGCTGATCACCTGGTACCATAGTTCATTATATTCATTTCAGGACTTCGAATCAAGATGGGCTGCAAGTTGTCATCTGATGCATATGGAGCATGTAAGCTTGAGTTCATTTTGGGCGAATATAATATATTTTCTAGAGTACTCTAAACCGGCGAGCATACATGTATTATTTGATGAGAGTAAAAGAAGCGAAGGTGATTTGTCAGGATCGTAGTAAGTGGATCCGTCCGTGGTATCTACCTACCCCAATGGGAAATAAGCGTGATTTATCTATGAATGTGTTTTCCAGGCCCTTTGGTTTACTGTTTATTTTTTTAACTGTTAAACTACAAGAGGTTCTTACATGTATACAGTGTATCTATTTTCTTAATCGCCCTGGCGATCATCGTTTTTCCGATTAAAAACAAATGCTAATTTCCCTGTTTATAAATTATTATACACTTCTCATCAAAAAAATCGAAACACTTCCGTTTTCATTGTTTCTGTCCGAATTTAACACAAAAAAGAATTCATACGATGAAAAAAAATACATAAATGTATAGCTGGCAGTTTGGTCATTACAGTAATAAGCGAAAATTCTAAATTCAAAATTAGAATTTCATTTGTTTATCTTATAAACGAAGTGAATCACTGTTTTGAGACAAATGTGTGTTTAGGGTTGGAGTACATTTAGCGTTTAAAAACTAAAAATTGGCGCCTATCCTTAAACTTTTTGTTTTTTATTTCAATACTGTGACTTTGGGACGTCTGAAAAAAGGTTTTTTTTCTAAAACGTATGGATACTTCGCCCACAGAAGCCGCCCAAGTTGTGGCATTGCTGGATTCTGGCCTTAGTCAGCGTGTTGTGGCTGCAAGACTGCATCTAAGCCTGTCATCTGTTCATAGAGTCTATAAACGTTATCGGGAGACTGGTTTGTTCACGCGCCGTTCAGGATCTGGCAGGAATCGGGTCACTTCTGAGCGAGATGATCGATTTATTGTAACAACTTCTTTAAGAAATCGACGCCTTAACGCTTTTCAACTGCAGCAGCGGCTTCGTGTTGTACGAAGGGTGGCTTTAAGTGACTCTACAATTAGAAGAAGGTTGAAGGATCGTGGACTGGTACCGCATAAGCCAGCAAATGGGCCGAAATTAACTGCAGACCATCGAAGAGCGCGCCTTAACTTTGCACGTGAGCACCTAAATTGGTCATACCTACAGTGGAGCAAAGTTCTCTTTTCTGATGAGTGTAAAATTATGCTGTATGGTAACGACGGAAGGAACAAGGTCTACAGAAGAGACGGAGAACGCTATGCACAATGCTGCATTGAAGAAAAGGTCAGCTATGGTGGCGGTTCTGTAGGTATGACCAATTTAGGTGCTCACGTGCAAAGTTAAGGCGCGCTCTTCGATGGTCTGCAGTTAATTTCGGCCCATTTGCTGGCTTATGCGGTACCAGTCCACGATCCTTCAACCTTCTTCTAATTGTAGAGTCACTTACAGCCACCCTTCGTACAACACGAAGCCGCTGCTGCAGTTGAAAAGCGTTAAGGCGTCGATTTCTTAAAGAAGTTGTTACAATAAATCGATCATCTCGCTCAGAAGTGACCCGATTCCTGCCAGATCCTGAACGGCGCGTGAACAAACCAGTCTCCCGATAACGTTTATAGACTCTATGAACAGATGACAGGCTTAGATGCAGTCTTGCAGCCACAACACGCTGACTAAGGCCAGAATCCAGCAATGCCACAACTTGGGCGGCTTCTGTGGGCGAAGTATCCATACGTTTTAGAAAAAAAACCTTTTTTCAGACGTCCCAAAGTCACAGTATTGAAATAAAAAACAAAAAGTTTAAGGATAGGCGCCAATTTTTAGTTTTTAAACGCTAAATGTACTCCAACCCTAAACACACATTTGTCTCAAAACAGTGATTCATTTCGTTTATAAGATAAACAAATGAAATTCTAATTTTGAATTTAGAATTTTCGCTTATTACTGTAATGGCCAAACTGCCAGCTATACATTTATGTATTTTTTTTCATCGTATGAATTCTTTTTTGTGTTAAATTCGGACAGAAACAATGAAAACGGAAGTGTTTCGATTTTTTTGATGAGAAGTGTATTTATCATGTATCAAAATTTGAATTTAGAACTAAATACTTTATTGGTATTGTTTACGCGGACATTAAAACAAAACAATAAATTTCTTGTTCCAAATTCAAATTCTGTTATTTGAAATCTAATAATGTAAGAACATGGAAATTAGCATTCGTTTGGCGATAAAGTAAATACAAGCACTTTACTAATATATTATTATGACCATAGTTACATCTAAATCGGTCTACCAACCAGTCTTAATCGCTGGTAAGATGAGTGATAGACCACATTACGACACATCCGCCCAGTAGACATTGTAATTATTTTATTTATATTACTAATTATTTCCTTTCCTACCGTGACATTATAAAGAGCGGTGATTTGATTGGCTTAGATTTATAATGTAAGTATTTTTTTAATGGGTGTTGCCATTTGTCAGTAAGAAAAGACCTCCGTGGTCCAGTGGTTGAACGTTGGGCGCACGATCCGGGTTCGAATCCCGATAGGGACATGCCGACATGCCACAAAAAATACTTTGTGATCCCTAATTCGGTTAGGACATTACAGGCTGATCACTTGATTGTCCGAAATTAAGATGATCCGTGCTTCGGACGGCACTTTAAGCCGTTGTTCCCGGTTAGAACTTAGTGATGAAAGTAATTAGTCGTTACCACACGATAGAAGAAGAAGTAAGATTGAAAGATGTAATGTAGTGCTTAATACTCATTTTAACATTAGGTATGTTTCATTGCGAAATCAATATAAGCAGTAAGTGTATCTCCTTTATTACTTAAGAAAAAATCTTGTTACATATAGGTAATTGGTATTTTTTTTAATATCCAGTCACCTCAGGCAAAAGCCTACCCTAAAGCCACCCATCACACGCGTCATATGAAACCACAGATAATAGAATAAAATCGAAGCTATCAAGTTGTCTCGCGCGAGCTATGCGCCGATTAGTGCGCAGTACGTGAGGGAAAGGCGTGCGCCTCTGCCGTTTTCCAATTCACCCGTTTTGAATATCGAATCGAATGCAGGCAGTGTTTTGTTTTCTCTGAGAAATAGGAAAAAATTAGAAAGGTAATAAATGTGGTGACTATTTGAAAAAAGAATAAAAACATAATAATAAATATTTTATTTCTTTCATTAGTCAAATCAATTACTTTTTACTAAACGTCAAAACATGAAATTACTATGGAATGTTTACGAAAAAGCATACTGTGACGTCATAGAAAAACGTCATAAAATGTTGGTCACATTATCACGTTTTTCTCGATTAAAATTCGTAAATAATTTAAATGGAAAAAGTAAAATGTTTCTATTCGGTTTTAGATCTGTCTTTATTTAGTACTTATTCATAATTTTATAATTTAAATTTGACTTAGGAAACTACCCTATTGTTTTAATAATTGTTTCATTTATTACCTATCGCCTACGGTTGAAAAAAAGCATCTTAAAATTAAAAAAATCGTACTCAATTTGTCTTTTGATTTTATGTTGCGTTTGTACTTTAGAGGAGACATAACATTATTAAAAAAATATATTTACAATTGACATTTGCGTCCTAATGATTTAGAATAACAGCGCATTTACCAAACGGACCAAACCGCTAGGACGGGTGAAAACAAAAGCCACGCGAACAAAGTCACAAGAACCTTGTTGCCTGCGATTACATGCTACATTGGCGTAATTAGAATATTTTTTCATCTTTGTAAACGCTTGGACCAAGTATACCAACTTAATAAAAAAATATCAGTATTTTGTATTAAGTTGGTAGTACTCAGGTACCCCCTTTTAATACTTAAGAGCCAATCAAGCAAAAACGAGACCCTAAGCACAGTGTAATTCAAGTCCTATTATAATAATAGTCCATAGGTTCTAATAAACAGGTACATTCTTATCAGGATGTATGTTATTAATAACTAGCACTATTATTGTAGCCAAGCTGTTAGGATTTATACGGAGAGAAATAACCGAAGAACAACCTTTATGGCTCATCCCATATGATTGCGTGCTAATAACTCTGCGCGTACGCCTGCTGTACCAGTGGTAGTGAGTAGCGGGAATAAAAATAACCACATCTTTTCGTAGCATTATCGATTTTTATCGGCGATTTCTAATACCTACCTACATCTAAAATTATAACTTCATCATCATCATCATCATCAGCCGTACGACGCCCACTGCTGGACATAGGCCTCCCCCAAGGATCTCCACGACGATCGGTCCTGCGCTGCCCGCATCCAGCGGCTTCCCGCGACCTTCACCAGATCGTCGGTCCACCTTGTAGCGGGCCTACCCACTGAGCGTCGTCCGACACGCGGCCGCCACTCCAGAACACAAACAGAAATTATAACTTACTTGTAAATAAAACACTAAATTACTTTAATTAAGTAAGTTATATCTTTAAATGAAATGTATGTTTTGCTTATCAAAATTAAGATGCTCAATTATCTGTAAAACTGTACTTACCTTAACCTTAAACCGCACCTGTCAAATCTTCAGGTTAGGTAAGCGCACCCTATGAAGAACGGGATAACCTAGTGTTAGCATTTTGGTTGTGACATAGACAACAGTAGTTGCCAATGCCCAAAAAAAAAGAAAAAATGGAGATCGGCGGGATTTTCGAACTGTCACGGTTACTCTTGTATTATTTCCATTTTTGTTAACATTGTAATGCTTTTTAGAACTCGAAATACATGTTTATAAGTAGTAAGAGGAGCTTGGTGGCGCAGCGGTAAACGCGCTCGGTCTGCGATTGTTGAAGTTAAGCGACTTTCGCAAAGGCCGGTCATAGGATGGGTGACCACAGAAAAAAAAAGGTTTTCATCTCGAGCTCCTCCGTGCTTCGGAAGGCACGTTAAGCCGTTGGTCCCGGCTGCATTAGCAGTCGCTAATAACCAATCCGCACTGGGCCCGCGTGGTGGTTTAAGGCCCGATCTCCCTATCCATCCATAGGGAAGGCCCGTGCCCCAGCAGTGGGGACGTTAATGGGCTGGTGATGCAGTAGTATACGGTTACTTCTATTATTTAAAACTCCCCTTCTAGACTTTTACTAGGGACAGAGATATATATATAGGTATTTTTGTAGAAAAATAATTTTTAAAAATCGCTTTTTCGCTAACAGTGATTCGCGTATGCTAGTTATATTATAAGTACACGAGGAAGCAGCCCGTTTTAATTCTTATTTGTGTTGTTATTGTAATAAAGATGGCTATTGCATCAGGAAATTGTGTCGATTAAAGCAAAATATTATGGTTAGAAGACATGTAGACGCACGCTCAATAGGTAACATAATATAACTAAAGAATCAGGGTATCTGACTAGGTCAAAGATAAATTACAAAATGCTAATCTAGAAATAGAAGCCAAAATGGTCAAAAATCAATCTCAAAAATGAGACAAAATCAAAAAATATAGTAATAATACTAATAATACCATTATAGTAATAGTGAAGAAAAATCTTTTTGAATATTTTTCCAAATCTGTTTACTACTAAAATAACTACTTACGTATTTTATGATAAAAAAAAGTTTTTTTTTTTGTAATTAACTGTTTCTTTGATTTATGTAAGTATGTACAGAAAAAGTATGTCAGGGTCGAAAGAAAATGGAATCCCATAGTACCTGCTTACCGCGGTGGGAAATAAGCGTGAGTTTATGTATGTATGACTATATGTTCTTTTTTTATGTTTGCTTCTATGTTGTTCTGGGAGCAAATAAAAACCATCAGCTGCTTGTCTTTCCGGACATGTCGTAAAATCCGACAGAGGGATTGTGTCCTCTAACATGATAGACTAATGTTATGGGCGATAGGCTGATCCCTTATCACCATAAGGTTCATCATATCCAGCTTACGACATCGTATCAACAGTGGCTGCAAGTTGTATTTGTTCACTTGTGGCTCTACCCACCCCATTAGGGATTACGGGCGTGAGTTTATGTATGTCTTTATAAAAAGAAATGGAAGTGAGGATTCTGCTTTGCAGGATATAATTAAATATACTAAACTAACATAATAGAGGTATATATAACTAAATTCCTACTCAGTACTTCCTTACAAGATTAATTTTAATGATTTCTCCCACACGCTCAGCATTAACGAAAGGCCAAGTCTAGACCTTTCATAATTATTGACAATTCAATTCCCACTTTTATCAGATCCTAGACTGAACAGTCTTCGTTCCTACATTAATTCCTACGCTTCATCCCATAATTAATAGTACAGGTTATCATATTAGAAAATTATTGTGATGAAATTGCAATTTTGATGTAAGTAATTGTCTAATTTAAATTGTTGAGTTGTTGTACCTTTTATAATTACGAATATAATTAATTTATTTAAGTACTTTATTTTATTGTTTTCCATTGTTTTCTCTCAATTTCCATTTTGGACCAATTATAGACTTTGGTGTTCGCACCATGTAGGGAGGAGAGGCTCTCATAACTCTAGTGTTTCTCGTCCAAACGAGGCATGCGTGTGCGCACGTTGTCAGTCCACTCTCTAATTTTATGCGGAATCCCCGTCGTGGCCATATGCGAGCTATAGTGAAGCTTACTATGCTTAGTGAAGTGACAGAGACGTTGGTAGGTAATAGAGAAGGAAACAAGTGTCAAATCAACCAATATTCTCAATAACTTTATTGCCGTTCCACAATGTAGATATAGGCGACATGATAAAATAATAATCATTATGGAAAAAATAAATAATAATTAATCAGTGAATTTATTACTTTGCAAGAAATTGATTGGACCTTTGCAGCTTATCGTACCTACACCTCGCTGAGCTACTACGAAACTGTAGAAGAAAATAAATAAATAATCATTATTATTATTCATAATAAAATAAAAACAAAAAAAAATAAGTTTTTGATGAAAGTGGAAGAAGCGAAAGTGGTGTGTCAGGATCGTAGTAAGTGAAATTCCGTGGTCCTTGCAAATAGGCGGCACCCTATGTATGTAAAAAAAATGTTGAGTTGTGAATGCTAATGTCTAAATACACATAATAAAATAAAGATAATTGAAAGGCCCTGACGCGCATTTTGTATGAGAACCGCGGCCGGTTCAACCCCGCTGTTTTTTACTACTACTCCTGCAAACAGATAACTACGATAGCTCTACTGCTTCTCAAATTACATAGCAGATTTACCGGCAATGTATATTTTGTCAGAGTACGCACAGGACCGCGAAAAATGGAAAGAGGACGGGGAGGCCTTTGCCCAGATCTTGTAGGCTAGAATGTTTTATCGGTTTTTAGTTTTCCAGTAAAAAAGAGGGATCTCCTTGCATGAGCGTTGATATTAGATTTTTTTCCCCGCAGGTTATAATGCACAAGACGACCTTTTAATACACCTAATATCGCGGAGCTCCGTGGGTCGTAAAGTTTGCGGATGAGTGGAGTATAAAGTGGAAGTATGACCTATTTGCTCATACTTGTATGACGCGCGTTTAACGTTCTTCTTCTTCTATCATGTGGGTTGTGAGCTGGATTACCAACCTCATCAACCCTGGTGTCAGGGTTGTTATTGAGCCGCCATAGGCCCCTGACGTGACTCATGTAACGACTACGTACTTATATCAGTAAGTAATAACCGGTACCAACGGCTTAATGTCCTTCCGAAGCATGGGTGATCAGCCTGTAATGTCCTAACCAAACTAGGGATCACAAAGTGCTTTTTATGATATGTCTCCACCGGGATTTGAACCCGGGGCTCCGGATCGTGAGCACAATGCTCAACCACTGCACCACTGAGGCCGTTTCACGTTACCTGGCCCTTCTAACCTCCTTCTTCGATTCCGTGTCTGAATACCACCCTGGATCTAGGCAAATGCGAAAGACGTGGACTGAGGTGCACCGTCCTACTGTACAGTTAGGATAGTAGCTTGACCCATACACATTATTATCAATAAACACACGTACATGAGCAATATCATGTACCCACTTTAGAACCCTGTCGCACTATCATGTTTGACATTTAATGAGACTTACGGTTTGATTTGTCAAAAAAGTAATGTGACATGGTTTCACAGCGTATACATAGGTAGTAGTATCATGACCGTACAGTAATGAGCAATATGATGTATACCCACTTTAAGACTCTGCCGCACTAACATATTTGACATTTAGTGAGACATACAGTTCAATTTATCAAAAAAGTCAATGTGACATGGTACCAAAGTGTATACATATTAATGCTCGTGACCGTACTAGTAAACTGCAGAGCTAGGGTAGATGATGAAAAAAAAACGTACGCGCGTTTTGAAAAATCACAATTTGGCGTGATTTTTGTTCACAAAACCTCTTTATTCAAATATATATTTTTTTAAATTAAGATGGGTTTGCTCTAATAATTTGTTAAGCTACATCTCTATACTAATACGAACGAACGTCACAACACTGGCTTCTATACTTTGACAATTCTAACAGTTACCGCGCATTGTAGTTATTATAAAACTTCAGGATAAAAGCTGCCTATTTTCTCCCATCAGGTGTCGCTGCTGTTGAGTGTTCTTAAATTTTGACAGTTCCCCATAATATTTGAGTAAACAAACATATTATTTTGGTTATATTTTTACAGTATAACCCTTTGCGCAGCGTTTAACAGCAAAATCATAGTGTTATTTTATTCACTAAAGATCGGAGAGAAGAAAACTTAGAAAAAGTATTTTCAATCAAAACTGTTTTTTTCCAACTGGCTGTTTTTCGTTTCCGAAAGTCATCCTCCATACGGGATACGCTCCACGTTAGATTTTTCAATTTCAGTTTTAGCACCGCAAAGGAGCATATTTGAGACTTTAATAAGGACCTACCCACAACTCCACATAATTCGTTGTGGAGGATTAAAGTTCCAGAACCAGGGTTCGGACGATTGTATAGAATTGAATGATCAGAAAATGGTTACAGTTGGTAAATGACAATGATACTAGACAGTAATAATGATTGATATTAATAAAATAAATAAATATTTTTTTTTTGCCCAAACAGACTTCCACGGATATTGAAGTAACGATATTGAACGAAAGAAAGAAATCCGTATCCCAATTATTACAATAGAAAAGAATATAAATTATTTAAATATTTTGTGAATAGTTATTATTTATAGCAATTTATCACGAATTTTAGCTGGATAGTATGGAGAACTGTCAATATTTAGGAACACTCAACTGTGCTGCCCTCTACTTATTTTGAGCTTCTAGTTTTTACCCTCATTGTACTGAACTTTTTTTCTATTCAATACCATATTGATTTGTAGATGCAGCTGAACGTCTTCTATATTTTTAATTCCTACTCCAATCCAGCAGAAACATACAACACATAAACTCAACCGTATCCCATTTGGAGTAGTCAGAGGTGCATCTACCGCAAGATGAACTAAGTACCCACACCTCACTGTGCTTTCTGTTAGACAAATACAACATAGAAGCATAATAATCGATGAAACCAATCGAAACACCGAAACATGTCCAATAAACGGCGCATAATCATTCACATAAGTTCCCACGTACAAATACCTACATATAAAATAAAACATGGCTGCTCTGCGTCTGCGCTCTAATGCTAATGTCTACTGGGGGATATGATATATTGACAGCAATGGACAGACGGATACACGAACGGTGTGTGTGTTTGTTCGTGAGTTAGTATGTACCTTGTACTTACCAGTGTGTTATTATTTTGTAGTTAGCTCGGTAAAGGGGAGTGTGGACTAGCTCGATTCGTTATTGACTTAAGCACATACTGGGCCCATTTCAAATTCAAATTCATATTCAAAAATATCTTTATTCAGTAGGTAACATAGTTACACTTTGAATCGTCAACTTTTACATAACGAACTTCTCATCCGCCTAAAACTACTGCAGCTTCTCACAACCTGTCGGGGAAAAGAAGCTGCATGAAAAACCTCGGCACCTCCTAATATTACTTGTCATTTTCTTATCCGCCGAAAAGGAAAGGGACGGCCCGACCCAACTGGTCACCCTCAGGCCTGTTGTCTTAAACGTTGTACCGAGAGAGCCTTCAGCACTCCCCATTTGTCCGGTAAATACATTAAAAAGCGTATACATTAATAATAATAGAATTATAGGAAAGTACGTGTACAGGTAATTGTGTGAAGATGCCTTAACCTAGCTTATGACGCCATATCAGTGTAAAAGTTTTTGCAATTAGTATCACTAATTTCTTCGCATGATAAAGTGCATGCAGCCACCTGCATACAAACGCAATGGGCCTTGTCATCATAACAAAAGTAATGCGCAAGACATTGTGAATAATCACGAACTATATTTCATCATTCATTGTTCCCTTGTAACTTTTACGTCCAGCTGGTACGACAAATTATGGCTAAATTAACACAAATTTATCTTTTAACATCTGTTATTTTTCCGTAAAAGGCAGCGTTGAAGAATTGTTTGCATAAACATTAACTAAATATAGCTTAATAACTACTCAATTTTTATTAAAGTTAAAAATAACCTTTATTTTTTATATAATTATTATGTAAATATTTAGTTTTTGTTATAATTAGATCTCGTTTAGTTTTTAGTTATAAATGTTTCGTGCAATTTCTATTTAGTTTTTGTATTAATCTATTGTAAATTGTCTATGGTTAATAAACTTATATATTTAAAGTTACCTAAATACTTTGCATGTACCTAAACCGACTACTAACGCATCTTGAACTCTATATGAATAAAACCGTTGCCTTACCTACCTTACCTTATCTACCTTACCGTACTTATCTAACCGTACCTACCTTACCTTACCACCTTACGTTATCTTTCTATTTTATTTGTAAAATGTGATGAAACCAAAAGTAAATGGCACGAATAGGGAAACAATGATTCAGCGCCATTCGATTTTCAAATTCGCCGAGTGTACGACCATTCTGATGCTCATCTTAAAAACATGAACAGCCTGAGCTATACGCTCCCCTGCCACACAGTTACATAGTTACAGCTCCTCAAAATTAGGTTTATTGGACGTCACCCTTCGACCGAGTGACCACGCCGTAATTTAATTATCTTTGTCCATCGTTTCCACCTACACATTCATAAGTACACATATAAACTCACGTCTACGTTGCTTTAAGTTCCCTCATTTAGCGCTCATCGCTATCGACCCACTAGGGTCCATTAATTCTTTCAAATATTCTTCCTCTCAGACGACGCCCTGAGCCGATTTTCGCGCCCAACTGGGCACCCTCAGGCCTGTTGTCTTAAATTTCGTACCGGGTGTGTGCCCTCAGGCCTCAAACTGGATGACAGCATCAAGAACGGAACAGCGGCCGCCGCACCGCTCCCCGCGCCGCTATCCCCGCCGCGCCGCAGCTTCTCACAACCTGTATAGCCGGGGAAAAGAAGCTGCAAGAAAAACCTCGGCACCTCCTAATATTACTTTAAGTTATACCTACCTGTCATTTTCTTATCCGCCGAAAAGGAAATGACGGCCCAACCCAACTGGTCACCTTCAGGCCTGTTGTCTTATACGTTGTACCGGGTGAGAGCCTTCAGCGCTCCACAATTGTCCGGCTAAGTAGGTAATGCCATCCGCGGCAAATCTACAATAAGTCACGTCAAAAAAGAATTCAGAATTTTCAGTTTTATATGGAATTATAATCACTATAACGGCCTCCGTGCCTCCGTGCGTGCGTGTGTAAGAGCCGTGGTAGCCCAGTTGGTAGAACATTTGCCTCTCACTTTAAGGTCGCAGGTTCGAATTCAGCACGGGCCGTTTTTCGAATTCATGTTTGGATCACAAATGATTATCACGTGCTCAGGGGTGAAAGAAAACATCGTGAGGAAACCCACATACACGAGAAATACGTTTCAGAGGTATGTGACCTAACCTGTATTGGGCTAGTTTTTACAGGCAGTCGCTTCTGTAAAAAAACCGGACCTGTCAAATCGTCAGGTTACGTAAGCGGACTCTGTGAAAAACGGGATAATGCTAGGGAGATGATGATAATGACCTCCGCGATCCGGAGGTTTCAGGTTCGAATCCAGGTCAGGACATACCACAAAAAACAGTTTATGATCCCCGGTTTGGTTAGAACATTGCAGACAGATCGCCCGATTGTTCGAAAGTAAAATGATCCGTATTTAAGACGGCTACTATTTACGTACATTTAAGTATTTACTTAGTCGCTTTTAAAGATTCTCGCACTTTACCTATACAGTGCTTTAGCGCATCAGTAGGTACCTATATGATTAAATGCACCCGACCCAACCCGTTATCGACCATTGAAATATTTGAGTACGTAAATCTTTCTTATTTTTAATTACTTATAGCCTATTGTTTGTAAGCTCTTTGGATACTAACTTATACGATACGAACTCTTTATTCAGTAATTTTGTTTCGAGATATAAATATCTTCAAACTGAACTCTGATATTTTTTCGTCGTTGAGAACTAATAATAATAGGTATACGGTACAAGTCATAAATAGAATCGTAAGCAAAAAGTGGGAGATAATGGTGCTAATTCCTGTAAATACCATCTAATTTTATTTTAAGTTATATCTGTCATTTTCTTATTCGCCGAAAAGGAAAGGGACGGGTAATCGACAAGCATAAAATTTATGGAACACACGTCAATTTTAAGCACAAATCTAAACCAACCGTCTAAAAATTTTACATCAGTCAATAACCCGACACATTCATTTACTCATTCTTCCTAAAATTAAGAGCTGTGAATCATCCGTCCCTTTCCTTTTCGACGGATATGAAAATGACGGATATAACTTAAAATAAAATTAGGCGGTGTCTGCAGGAATCGGGGCCACTGTTGCTGTATAATTAATCAAGTAACTAACGGACCTAAACGCTAGACGTACACCATATAACAATTAGAGAACAGGTCCAATAAAAAATACAGAGCGACTGGCATAACTAATTTATTCAACAATATATCTTGTCACCAATGGAGCAACCATCATTATTTTGCATTCATTTCGTCAGCCAATCGCCGCGAAGATCGCACCTCCACAGTCACGCCGACCAATCACGAGCCGTCATTTGAAAAACAATAGAACTATAAAAAATCCGTCACGCTTCTCTGCTCACGCGACGTCTTATTCGTACAAAGGTTGACTTGTTATTTGCTACTTCGTATTTAGAATCACGAGTCACGCTATTCGTTGATCAACGGATCGCTATCAATTTAATAGTCCGTAAACGGTAAATAATCTACGTTTCTCGAAATAACCGTGACGATTTTGTTGATTTAATCAGTTAAATTGCCTTCGAGAAGCGATTTGTTTCGAATTAGTTACGAGTCTAGTGAGATACTTGTTTTATTTACGTTTAAGATGTAATTTATTGTTGTGTATTTGGCGCATGGCTATGAGGTCTTGCGTTTCTTCTTAACACTAGTCTTGTAGACCTGCTAGGAGTTAATGAAAGTAATTTGAATAGCTGTTGACCGTGACTTCGTCTGCCTGCTCTTCGAACAACGCAGAACCATCTCTGAAAATTATTCTAAGTCCGTTCAGAAAACTCCTTCAAACTTGCATTTGTTTTTCTATAAGCCTTCCTTGTGCCAATTTCCAATTCAGTCCAACGGTGTATGCGTGAAAAGGTTTCGCTAAAGACAGAGTTACTACCGCATTTCTAATATTGGAATAGTGCTAGGGGTAAGGTTAATAGCTCATTGTTACATATCCAGTACCGGGGTTCGAACCTGCGCTCTTCGTTTGAGAAGCAAGACGAGGAACCATAGTACGGTCACGAGCATTAATATGAATGCACTTTGGTACCATGTCACATTAACTTTTTTGACAAATTGAACTGTAAGTCTCACTAAACGTCAAATATGTTAGTGCGACAGAGTCCTAAAGTGGGTACATTATATTGCTCATGACTGTACTTAAAAAATGGACAATAATAAAGCCTCATTCTTCCTGGCTAGTAAAAACAGTAGGTATTTAACAGCCAACCGAACCGTGAGAGCAAACTTAACCTCAAAATGCGACTGTCGTGCAAAACGACAAAACAGTTAATTTAACAAAGGCACTGTAACACGTTCCAGAATAGAAAGCGAACAGGGATTCCAACACCTGCGCAACCCTAATTAGAGGCGAGAACAACACGTACGGACCCCGGAGAGTAACGCCGAGACGTTACACCCAGGGCTGCTTATCCTGCCAAGATACCGGTACTGAAAAAGATCGGCATCTAAAAGACCTAATATAACTTCGATTTGAGGAGCTCGGTGGCGCAGCGGTAAACGCGCTCGGTCTGCGATTGTTGAAGTTAAGCAACTTTCGCACAGGCCGGTCATAGGATGGGTGACCACAAAAACAAAAAAGTTTTCATCTCGAGCTCCTCCGTGCTTCGGAAGGCACGTTAAGCCGTTGGTCCCGGCTGCACTAGCAGTCGTTAATAACCACCAATCCGCACTGGGCCCGCGTGGTGGTTTAAGGCCCGATCTCCCTATGCATCCATTGGGCAGGCCCGTGTCCCAGCAGTGGGGACGTTAATGGGCTGGTGATGATGAACTTCGATCTAGGAGACCTAATTCTAGCCATAGAAACAGCTAATCAGCTGGAGCCTTGCTAGTCCTGTTGGTAGAACGTTTGTCTCTCACTATGAGAGATAAGGAACCCGTCATATATCCCGGAATACCGGTCACTACCATCCGGTTTTTTTGAAACGTAACCACCTCAGACAAAACCTGAATTTTGTTAACAACAACCAAAGCACCTTCAAGTACCTATGTTGTCTTAATTTCGTAACAGGTGAGAGCCCTCGATGCGGTGACCCAATTATCCGGCTAAATGAAGACTGTCCTACCAAGATAAATGTTTATTGTGTGTAGTCACTAGGTAAGTATATAATCCGGGTGTTTTCAAGTCCAGAGTGAACAGGTACATTCTGGGCGAGCTTGTTCCATCTTAGGCCTCGTCAATGCCTTCGGGCAAGTTTGAGGCCAAGAGCAAATCCATCAAAGTTTAAAAAAAAGCATCCGGATAAATGGATCAAAATATTTTACAGAACATTTAGCTTCAGATTGATGTGTTTTGTTTTTCAAGTGACAGTATTGTAGATTTGCGTCAAATGAATTAGTGCCCGGTTCATGGCAATAGACTCGCCTTCTATTACATGGGACTTAATCATAGCTGGTGAGAAGTGGGTGTGCTATACACCTTTGTTCACCCTTCGGAGATACAGGCCAGTTGCTATGTTGCTCAAATGGCATGGACTACTCCACTGAAAGTTATAACATATCGCTATAAAGACAAAAGGTGTAAAGAATTTAAGAAAAGAACACAGTTTTTTTATTTATTTTTTAACTTATTATAGATTTGTAGATGGCATTAACTACTTGGCCGGACAAATAGGGAGCGCTGAAGGCTCTCACCCGGTACAACGTTTAAGACAACAGGCCTGAGGGTGCCCAGTTGGGCGTGAACCTCGGCTCAGGGCGTCGTCTGAGAGGAAAAATATTTGAAAGAATTAATCGACCCTAGTGGGTCGATAGCGATAAGCGCTGAATGAGGGAAATCGTCGACCACGCCGGCGGGGTCGGTATCGGGGTCCTGAAGGACCACAATTATAACAGTCTAAATATCAGCTACTTTCTGGCAACCCTGATGGTATTGCGTGTAATTAGAGATTGTATACATTAGCGAATACAAATAAAGCACAATGCACAAGCGACGCCAGGCGCGGACATTAGTCTTTGCAGAGGTCGGCTAAGATTTACCCCTAGTGTTACCAGCCAGTTGCACAAACAGTGAATCAGAGTTACTAACCAAGTTTAACGCGACGCTAAGCCGGACAAAAAGGCAGTTATCCGAATAAAACTAATATAACATAACTACGATTAACTACGATAAATACGATTTCCCTCAATCAACGCTTATCGCTATCGACCCACTAGGGTCGATTAATTCTTTCAAATATGTTTCCTCTCAGACGACGCCCTGAGCCGAGGTTCGCGCCCAACTGGGCACCCTCAGGCCTTCAGCGCTCCCCATTTGTCTGGCCAAGTAGTTAATGCCATCTGCGGCAAATCTACAATAAAAAAAAAAGTA
The DNA here is from genome assembly GCF_024362695.1 of Pectinophora gossypiella. Lineage (NCBI taxonomy): Eukaryota > Metazoa > Arthropoda > Insecta > Lepidoptera > Gelechiidae > Pectinophora > Pectinophora gossypiella. The sequence goes on from NC_065422.1 coordinate 4,023,949, forward strand.
GAAGTGACATATCCCGTGGTAATCCAGTTGGAAGAATGCTTCATTGTAAGCTTGCAAGAAGGAGTCCAGAGTCCAGCACGGCCTAAACCTATGATTTTCGAAATCCTTTTTCGAATTCATGTTTGGTTAGGTATGTGGCTCTGCCTACCCCAAAGGGCAATAGGCGTGATCTCATGTATGTATGTGGCATATAGAAATAAAACGGGATATTTTAAGTATCTTTACTCCTTCTTTTTTAATTAACACTTTCGGCTGACCGGACGGCTATTTAAAAAAATGTATTATGACACATTAATTTTCCATACAAAATTAGGAACCGCTGAAGGACGTTCTGATTTTGTTATAAGCAAGAATAATGTGAAATATGGCACAAACGTTACTAAACGTCGTCGTATATAAACGTTCTATCATAACCGTTATACTACGATAATTAGTAAAAGGAACCACGTCTAACAACGTCAACGTTTATAGAAGTTGCGTCACATGTGGGTAACATAATGTTTACAGTTTAACTAACAACATCTAATGACGAGGACGTTTGAATACGTTCTGTCACGCAATACTCAACCAAACAATAAAAACTTCTTCCCATCCTTTAACCCTGACCGACATACCACTATAAATAGACTCTCCTTTCTTACTTTTTAAAACTGCCTTACTTACGTCCCATTCATTAACCATCCTCCATTCATACCATAAACAATCAAATTCCCATTTATTATCCTTCCATAATATTCGCACTTTCCTACATGTACGGTCACGAGCATTAATATATATACACTTTGGTACCATGTCACATTAACTTTTTTGACAAATTGAACTGTAAGTCTCTTTAAATGACAAATATGTTAGTGCGACAGAGTCCTAAAGTGGATACATTATATTGCTCATGACTGTATGTATGAATGTTACTTTTTATATGAAATTCTTTTAACCACAGTTACACTCCCGGCAACCGAACCCCAGACCTTCTCAGCAGTGGCATGGGGCAGCCTAATTAACATAAACACCAGTCTCTCCACACTATATCTTCACACTCATACACACACACACACAAACAAACATTGAATGTGTGTACCTAAGTATGTATGGATGCTCTCTATACTGCTAGAATAAGTAAGATATAGGAAAACATATTTTTAATGTTTCATACATAAAATCACGCCCATTTCTCGTCGGGGTAAGCAGAAGCTACGCATTTTTTGACATTTTAAGTGTTTAATTTAGAGCAAGGTACCGAAGTACTATTATTACCTACAACCCTAAATTTTCTCCATTTGTCCGACCAAGTAACATACTTTTTGAGGCACTACAATAAACTCCTGTTCAAATAATACTATGTGCTGTACTTTTTTTACCTTAATGTTGCCTATTTTTGACATATAACTTTCTAATGTTTGAATTCCATAGACATTTTATTCCAATATATTGTTAATTTTTTATTTTTATTAATTTGATTGCGATTGTAATTTATGTATTAATTTTATTTGTGATTTAATAATCTGTTATGTTTTAAATTCGTATACCGAAAGGTATACCGATAACATAACATAACATAAACTGCCTATATACGTCCCACTGCTGGGCACAGGCCTCCCCTCAATCAACCGGAGGGGGTATGGAGCATACTCCACCACGCTGCTCCACTGCGGGTTGGTGGAGGTGTTTTTACGGCTAATAGCCGGGACCAACGGCTTAACGTGCCCTCCGAAGCACGGATATACCGATAGTGCGACATATATAATAATAATTATTGTAACAACTCTTTTACCTATGTTGACGAATAAATGAATTTGAATTTTGAATTTGCGAATTTGTTTACGCGCCAATCGCGCCAATTTCACTTGGACATACTTTAGTCTTTATTTTTTTTTCTAATGATACTGTGTTGGGTATCAAATGCAAATTAATTTGCACATGTCAAATATTAATAATGTACATATTAGTTTCTGCTTCCGGATTTGTACTCGATAAATACGTTGTATTGACAACATGACTGCTCAGACATGTTCTGGATAGGTTTTATTTTCAAATCTTTCATAAAACACGTATCGGAAGCACGTTATCTCAATAAATAAGACCCCAAATTAATATAAATAAAAGGATATAAATTAATAAACTAAAAACACGAAAAATCACGCTCTAAAAAGTATAAACACGCTTATAACAAATTGGCATGCGGCCACGGCTATCTTCTAAACATCACTATTCGGAAGAATTTCAGAGAAACATACCCATTTCCTTGTTTCATACTTTCTAGAGCGTGATTTTTCCGTAGTCGGGATTAAGTTTTTAAGCGTGTTTTAAGACGGGAAGACAACAGATGGACTGAGGCTGTTACTGAATGGTGGCCAAGGGATGGTATGCGATATCGAGGCAGACCACCAGCCCGATGGTCGCATGACATTGTGAGGTACGCCGGAAAGCAATGGATGAGACTTGCACAGGACCGGAAAGGATGGCGTGAAGGAGAGGAGGCCTATACGCAGCAGTGGGTGGATACAGGCTGAGTAGATAGGTAGTGGAGCAGCGTGGTGGAGTATGTTTCGATTGATTGCAGAGAGGCCTGTGCCCAGAAATGGAATCTAAATAGGCGTTTATGTTATGTATGTAGTATGTATGTAAGATATGGTATGCATGTGTACAACAACGGATCTCTAGTAATTATTCACAGTAAGAGATAGCTAAATTGATGGCGACGCTATCTCAGATTGGTGTTTAGAATTCCCGGGCTATTTTACCGGGGCTATCTTTCTGTTACGATTGTAGACGGAAGATTGCTTATCTATCCCTCTCTTAGTTGTGGAATTTTGCACTCATTATGTTTACTTTTATCGCCCTATTTGTTCTTAAATATTCAGTAATTTTCTCTTCACTTTAAGGTCACAGGTTCGAATGCAATCTAAACCAATGATTATCGAATTTGTTTTCGAGTTTATGTTTGGATCATAAATGATTATAACGTACTCAGCGGTGAAGGAAAACATCGTGAGAAAACCCCAGACCCTGATCGTGATGAAACGTTTCATAGATAATTTTATTAGCTGTAATCGTTAGAAAACCACCACCTCGAGGACACCAGGGTTGATGGGTTTAGTAATACACCTCACAACCCACGCGACAGAAGAAATTACTGAAAAAGCTGATTATAAAACTGTCTATAAAAATATTTTTATTTTAAAAATTATAGTTAATAAAAAAATACAGTATTTTTATTAAGTACTTTTAAAAATATTTTTATTTGATAAAATTTAAATAAATTAATAAATTTGATAAAATTTTAATAACTTAATACAATTTTATCAAATAAAAATAATTTTAAAAGTACTAAATAAAAAATACTACACTTTTTTTCTTATATTCACAATTTTAAAAGTTACTTTTGCTGGCCAGTGTATAAAATGCCTACCTATGACTAACTCAATTTGGAAAATAGTCGTGGGCTTATGTTATGTAAGAGTGTGTATTTAGATAAAGCAAAGATAAATGCGAGTCTCTATCTTCATCAGCATATTTAATTAGCATCGCGTGATGTTCAGGCTCCTGTGAGCCCGGGGCGGTTCCAGAGTCTGGTAAATGGAATAATTAATGATTGATGCTTTGAATATGTTTTAATGGTTTATAGAGGAATGTTTTGTCTAATGTTATGTACATACATACATACATAAACTCACGCCCGTAATCCCTAATGGGGTGGGCAGAGCCACAAGTAATCAAAGACAACTTGCAGCCACTGTTGATACGAAGTCCAAAGATGGATATGATGAACCTTATGGTGATAAGGGATCAGCCTATCGCCCATAACATTAGTCCATCATGTTAGAGGACACAATCCCTCTGTCGGTTTTTACGACATGCCCGGGAAGAGAAGCAGCTGAACGTGTTTTATGTTTTTTATATGCTCCCAGAACAGCATAGAAGCTTGTGGGTTGTGAAGTCAAAATTTGACCTTACCTGTATATCCAGAGTAACATGTTATCTAAGTTTACACATCAAGGGTCAACCGGAACTCAGGGAGTTTAAGGTCACAGGTTCGAATACAGTCTAAACCAATGATTATCGAATTTGTTTTCGAGTTTATGTTTGGATCATAAATGATTACAACGTACTCAGCGGTGAAGGAAAACATCGTGAGAAAACCTCAGACCCTGATCGTGATGAAACGTTTCATAGATAATTTTATTAGCTGTAATCGTTAGAAAACCACCACCACCAGGAAACCAGGGTTGATGGGTTTAGTAATCCCCCTCACAACCCACACGACAGAAGAAGTTACTGAAAAAGCCGATTATAAAACTATCTATAAAATATTATAGTTAATAAAAAAATACAGTATTTTTATTAAGTACTTTTAAAAAATTTTTATTTGATAAAATTTAAATAAATTAATAAAATTTGATAAAATTTTAATAACTTAATAAAATTTTATCAAATAAAAATAATTTTAAAAGTACTAAATAAAAAATACTACACTTTTTTTCTTATATTCACAATTTTAAAAGTTACTTTTGCTGGCACTGGCCATTAGGCAGTAGGCATTTTATACACTGGTATAAAATGCCTACCTATGACTAACTCAATTTGGAAAATAGTTGTGTAAGAGTGCGTATTTAGATAAAGCAAAGATAAATGCGAGTCTGTATCTTCATCAGCATATTTAATTAGCATCGCGTGATGTTCAGGCTCCTGTGAGCCCGGGGCGGTTCCAGAGTCTGGTAAATGGAATAATTAATGATTGATGCTTTGAATATGTTTTAATGGTTTATAGAGGAATGTTTTGTCTAATGTTATGTTTGTTTTGTTAAGTTAGAAGGATATGTGTGTGAAAGGTGTGAGTACTGAGATGACCATTATCTCCTTAGCATTACCTATCTCGTTTTTCACAGGGTCCGCTTACCTAACCTGAAGATTTCACAGGCCCTGTTTTTTACAGAAGCGACTGTCTGTCTGACCTTCCAACCCGCGAAGGGATAACCAGTCCAATACATGTTAGGTTACATACCTCCGAAAATGCATTTCTCGGGAATGTAGGTTTCCTCACGATGTTTTCCTTCACCGCTAAGCCATTTATGATCCAAACATGAATTCGAAAACAATTTCGACAATAATTGGTTTAGGCTTGTACTGGATTCGAACCTGCGACCTCAAAGTAAAAGGCAAGCGTTCTACCAACTGGGCTGTACCTACCCCAATTAGGACTACGGGCGCAAATTGAACCTGTTTGTAGTAAAATAAACACCTTAATTATATCGTTATAAATAATCAAAGACGTCAACTAAACTATTTACTGTTTCCTTAGATGCGTGCCTACTATGCAGAAATCTCTCTCCGTCTATTAATTAATAGCAATTTAACGATTATATTATGTATATAAAATGAAATTTATTATTTTATAAACACAGTTGCGGCGGAAGGCAAGAGGGAGACCACTGCCCTATTTTTCCCTAAAAAGTAGCATGAAGAATGCTACACCGACAAGAGCGTGGCTCTTAAATTAGTGATGACTTTTGCGACGGAAAATTAAACTTGATATTAACAAAGAATCGTAAGCTAAATCATCTTCAAAGTTTTCGTTACGGTGGTGTCACTCACACCCTGTACGATTCTTCTCATTAACAATCTTCGTCTATTAAATCGTAAGAGTATACCCTCATGTCAGCTCCTATGCAGCATTTTTCATATTACAGATGATATTTATGTATAGTTTTGATAACAAATAAATCTTTAACGACAGTGCCCAGTAGCGCGGTCTCACGCAAACTAATTAATATGGAGTAAGCTTCGATTTATGGCCCCTTGAAAAGGAGTTACGCGTTGTTGGGATTTCGGACACATTGACTGTTTGTGTGTCATACCTGGGTTTTTTGGAAATGACATACATACATTAAAAGCCCAACAACCTCCGTGGTCCAGTGGTTGAGCGCTGGGCTCACGATCCGGAGGTCTCGGGTTCAATTCCCGGTGGAGACATATCATAAAAATTACTATTTGGTCCGTAGTTTGGTTAAGACATTACTGGCTGATCACCATATTTTCCGAAAGTAAGATGATCCGTGCTTAAGGCACGTTAAGCCGTTGGTCCCGGTTACTACTTACTGATGTAAGTAAGTAGTCGTTACGTGAGCCATGTCAAGGACCTTTGGCGGCTCAATAGTAACCCTGATATCAGAGACCATTCACTGCTATATATGAAGGCGTTGAAAGTTTTTGTATTTTTGAAATTCATACAAAAACCAGTTCCTATTTCCCCCCGGGGTAAGAAGAGACTATGGAATTCCATTTGCTTCGATCCTGACACACTTCTGTTACTTCCTCCAAATTCATCAATCGTTTCATACACACACGCCAGTTCAGAGTATATCGTACCGAACCTTTTCTAAGTACATCTCCAATTATTATTGTTGCGTATGGACAAAAATAAAATATCCTGCTTGGATCTGCTTGGATCCAGCTTAAGATACCCTAGCCAAGTCTCTGCTGCATCCGTCATACAATGCAGCTCGGCTATGCCACCTGGGAACCGGTGTAGAGGGCACTCGTCCTCCAATTTAGTCAATGTACGTTCTTCTAAGTCTTCTTCTGTCAGCAACCTTCGCTATGATTTAGATTTATAAGATATATTAAAATAAAGCTCGACATATTTCTCAGCGGTGTGTATCCATTAATAAAGCATACAACTTCTCACATTACAGTCTTGTCCACAAACAAACCATAATACGAGAAGTGAAGATACGATCAGCGGTAGTCCTTGTTCGTAACCCTATACCATGGTCACTCCACTAGATTTCGTTTCTATGGTTACCAAATATTCCGTAGTGCATTCATCTTTAAACATGCCATCTACTCCAATTTCGTGGGTGTTCATTGACGCTCCTTTAATTCTAGTTCAAAAATATCTTTATGTAGTAGGTAACATAGTTACACTTTGAATTGACATTTTTTCTCTGTCATTATTTAACAGCTGTGCTCTTGTCGGTGGAGTAATCGCCATTTCTAACTTCTTCCCGCCAAATTCTTCACCTTCTGATACGATACAACTTGCACTATCTCTTTCATTCACATTTTTTTTTACATAACGTAAAATACTGTTATACGATTTAGTAATTTGGCTGCCTAATAGTTGCCAGTTTTCAGACAGTTGATTCCATGCATTTATATCCTTCTCATAATCACTAACCTTATAATCTTTTTTACTTTTTGTTTTATGTGTGTGTGTATGTATAACAACCTCCGTGGTCTAGTGGTTAGAGCGTTAGGCTCAAGATCTGGAGGTCCGGGTTCGATTCCCGACGGGGACATTGTCGAAATCACTTTGTGAGACTGTCCTTTGTTTGGTAAGGACTTTTCAGGCTTGAATCACCTGATTGTCCGAAAAAGTAAGATGATTCCGTGCTTCGGAAGGCACGTTAAGCCGTTAGTCCCGGCTATTAGCCGTAAAAACATCTCCACCAACCCGCAGTGGAGCAGCGTGGTGGAGTATGCTCCATACCCCCTCCGGTTGATTGAGAGGAGGCCTGTGCCCAGCAGTGGGACGTATATAGGCAGTTTATGTATGTATGTATATATATATGTGTGTGAAAGAGAAAGATAGTCATCAGGATAATTTATAACGTCCTTCGTCTGTCTAAACACTATATTCTAACACAACTGTGGTCCTCAGTCATTTCTTCAAAGTCATCTTAGTAGGTAATTACTTCCATCCTTCCAGCCTTCGATATCAAAGAACCAAAATACCTACAGGAGATATTAATAAAAATCTAATATTAATAGATGCTATACAGAGACTCGTAGTCAGCTGCATTTTCTTAAAGGAGCCAAGAAAATGATGTCCGATCAGATATTGGAAAAGTATGGACATGACTTTTGGGTACAGATCACTGACATTCTATCAACAAATAGACTCACATACGCTAAGAAGTTTTTCTGAAAAAAGTATCCGAACCGTTTTCTAAATGCGCATACATTAAGTTATGTGGATAGTTTTAAGTAAAACTTCGTTCCCTCAAATTAGTATGTTATGGCTGTTCAAATAAAGTACAGGATCCGTTTTACAGTGTCATTACACGCCGTTGCTTGTGGTAAGATGCGCCGTGGACACTTTTTTAGAGAGATTGGTTGTCATCACGCCTGAATCCCGAAAGGGGTAGGCACAAGCGTATGGTATATACACCCGCTTCTCGCCAGCTACGTTTAAGGTATCATCATCACCAGCCCATTAACGTCCCCACTGCAGGGGCACGGGCCTTCCCTATGGATGGATAGGGAGATCGGGCCTTAAACCACCACGCGGGCCCAGTGCGGATTGGTGGTTATTAACGACTGCTAATGCAGCCGGGACCAACGGCTTAACGTGCCTTCCGAAGCACGGAGGAGCTCGAGATGAAAACTTTTTTTTTGTGGTCACCCATCCTATGACCGGCCTTTGCGAAAGTTGCGTAACTTCAACAATCGCAGACCGAGCGCGTCTACCGCTGCGCCACCGAGCTCCCTTACGTTTAAGGCATAAATTCTGGTAAACGTGTTATTAATTATCTGTCTCTCTCTATTTAAGAGCTGCGCTCTTGTCGGTGGAGTAATCGCCATTCCTCTCTTCTTCCGGTCAAAACCTTCACCTCCAACCACCACCCCGATACGACACGACCATATATATGATTATGTATATGATTGGCCACCTGATACGACACGATTAATTTATAACAAACATTATAGAAGGAAAAATTGAAGGGAAGAGAGGAAGGGAAGTAGACCTAGGATAACATTTATTATCTATGATCCAAATAAGTATTTATTCAAATTCATAAAGTAGAATTTTGTGGTTTAGAGCCCTACCCGTAGTGTCACGAGTTCTCCAAACTGGGTTGTTTCTTGTGACTATCATCAATTTAAGAGCCACACTCTTGTCGGTGTAGCATTCTCCATTGTTGTCTATCATATACCAATTCTTTGACTTCCTTACAAAACACTTAATTTTTTCCATATAAACTCTTCTTGGTCATCCCCTTCCTCTTTTTCCTTCTATCTTCCCTTCTATGATGTTTTTAATAAATTCGTCGTGTCTTATTAAGTGACTAATCATCTTGCATCTATCCTCAATAGCTCTCAATATTTGTCTTACTCTTATTATCACTTCTTCTCTAGTTACCCTTTCCGTATTTTTTTTCTTTCTTGTACCAACTATCGCAAAAAGAATGCGTTGATTCTTCGGTCTTATCCACCAGCTGCTAGCTTGGCAAGTTCATAACGGCACCGACGGATAAAATTGCACGTAGCATAAAGGAAAGCGGGCGGATATAGAAAATCTCTCAATACCGGTGGCGGATCTCAGCTCAAAGCATGTCCAGGCTTAATAACTTAGAGATGGTATTTTTACTAGACTGTTTGTTGGTAATATTACTATTGGTAATGTAACTGCTAGTAATAAATATTACAGTAAGGTGTTTGCTTGGTTTAGGATGTAGTATACGATCCCGACGACCCGATTACTCTAGCCATAGAGGCAGCCAACACTTCAGGACCCCGATACCGACCCCACCGGCGTGGTCGACGACTTCCCTCAATCAGCGCTTATCGCTATCGACTCATTAAGGTCGATTAATTCTTTCAAATATTTTTTCCTCTCAGACGACGCCCTGAGCCGAGGTTTGCACCCGACTGGGCACCCTCAGGCCTGTTGTCTTAAACGTTGTACCGGGTGAGAGCCTTCAGCGCTTCCCATTTGTCCGGCCACTTGGCTTACCATTAATTACTTAGTTAATGCCACCTGCGGCAATCTACAAGAAGTCACGTCAAAAAAAAAAGCTGGGTTTAAACAGTAATAATATTAATAACTTAGAGATGGTATTGTTACTAGACTGTTTGTTGGTAATATTACTATTGGTAATGTTACTGTTAAATGGGAAGAGAGGAAGGGGTAGACTTACGAGAACATTTATGAAACAAATGAAAGAGAAGGTGTAGGTCGTGTCGTATCAGGAGGTGAAGGATTTGGCGGGAAGAAGAGAGGAATGGCGATTACTCCACCGACAAGAGCGCAGCTCTTAAATAAAGAGAGAGAGACAGTAATAAATGTTACAATAAGGTGTTTGCTGGGGTTAAAAAAAAAATATTTCCAAATAAAACAAAATAAAGAATAATAGGTAATAATAGGTCAGAAAAAACGTAATAATAGGTCCGACATTTTATCACGTTTTTCTATGACGCCACAGGGTGTTTTTTCTTACAAATTCCTTAGTAATTTCGTGTATTGACGTTTAGTAAAAAGTAACTGATTTGACTAGTTGGTAATAGAAGGAATAGTAATATTTTTCTGCACTGGATTTTCTCAGTGCATTAATTTCCAAAATGACAGATTGTTTATTTCAGCAATATAGGCTATAACCTGTCGCCATACTCATTACTCATAATTATCATACTCATTATCCGGCCAAGTAGTTAATGCCATCTGCGGCAGATCTACAATAAGTCACGTCAAAAAAAAAAAAAAGTCGCCATACGGTTCATCTGACTTATTATGATTTTAATGGTACTCGGAACTAAGAAAACAAGAGAAAATGGCCTTGTCTGTCTTATGAGGTAGGTAATTAATCAATTACAATGATAGGTGTAGAAGAGTCTGCAATCATAGAATGTCAAATTAACGAAGATGATAAATACAATTCCAAATACCGTAAGTACTGTTGTGTACTTCAAAGAGAATTCGTAATATATTCCAAAACAATCAATTACAAATAAGAACTGCCAAAGAAAAGTCCCGCGGGAATAAACAGGTAAAACACAAAACATAAAACTCTCGTTCGAAGCGAACAAATGCACTCGAAAACAAACTGTCGAACTTCTTCAAATCCGCGATACAAATGCCTTCGGTGTAACCCCTCGAAAATAATGGTTTCCTTTATGGCAACCATCGGGACTCTTACCCTAACTACCCAGAAAAGTACTTATGAATTTAAGTCTTAATGTCTTGAATTTAACAATCATTTTAGAATGAGGAATTATTGTAGGGTAACAGGACCAAAACTCGCCCGAAGATTTTCTTACTAGGTTTTGTTACTTTTTTGTTGTCGTTCGGAAACGGAAGTGGCGTTAGGACGTGTGTTTCCTCTTTTTTTGTTGAGAAATTGTTTCGGTGCCATTAAGCCGTTGACAGATCGCCTTCTTTGAGTAATGCCCTTGAATTGTTTAGCGATCGGAGGGTAAACACGCTTTGTGACAATGTGAGGTGAGGGTACGAACGATTAGGGAGTTTTATTTGCGGATACGTCTTTGATTTGTTTTTGAAAAGGAAGAATTGTGTCGAGAAAGTAGCTCTATTGTAACTATGGAATTGAGTAGGAGTGGTTTGATTCTTGCTTGTTTGAGTGAGTACGTTATTATGAACAATACCACATCGACAATTTAGAACTTTGTCGCATTAACAAATTTGGCATTTAGTGAGACTTACTGTTCACAGCCTCCGTGGTCAAGTGGTTAGAGCGTTAGGCTCACGATCTGGAGGTCTGGGTTTGATTCCCGATAGGGACATTGTCGAAATCACTTTGTGAGACTGTCCTTTGTTTGGTAAGGACTTTTCAGGCTTGAATCACCTGATTGTCCGAAAAAAGTAAGATGATTCCGTGCTTTGGAGGGCACCTTAAGCCGTTGGTCCCGGCTATTAGCCGTAAAAACACCTCCACCAGCTCGCATTGGAGCAGCGTGGTGGAGTATGCTCCATACCCCCTCCGGTTGATTGAGGGGAGGCCTGTGCCCAGCTCAGTGGGACGTATATAGGCTGTTTATGTTACTGTTCACAGTTTGACAAAACGTTAAATTGGCATCGTACTTTAGTACACTCGCACTTTACAAAACAATACAAAAACACTTTATTGCTAAGTAGCAATTTCTTTCACCTTAGGGTGAAAAAGTATGCTATATTGAAGTTATCACCCTGAACATATCCTTACGGACTGAAGGATCGTGACCACTCCGACATTGACCATCAATGAAAGCCTTTCCAGGTTACGTTCACCAAAAACAATAATTTTCTCATTACTCGGGTACATAATAATTCCAAAATAAAATATAATGGCAGAAGCTATAAAAAAAATTGTTGCTATGATATTTGAATCACATTTTGTATAGAATTTTGTTACTACTTATATTGCTTCTCTTAATTTTAATCAGAATAATAATGGTTGGAAGATGTAATTGTACCTGGGTGTAATAAAAAGGGCCATTTTTACCAAAAAAAAAAGATAAAAGATGTATACGGGGTGTAAGTGACATCGTAACGAATACTGAGGGGTATGATTCAGACCATGATTCTGAGTTGATATCAAGTGGAATTTTCCGTCGCAAAATTCATGATTTTTTTTTAGTTTTTTTAAATTATTTTCAATTCTATACTTTTGCGATGAAAAATTCCACTTCATACTAACTCAAAATAATCAGCTGTTTCATCCCCCTCAGTATTCGTTACGATGTCACTTACACCCCGCACAAGTACATACTGTACCCATACAAGTAGGTATGGGTGTTAGTGACACCGTAACAAATACTGAGGGGGATGATTCAGACCATGATTCTGAGTTGATATCAAGTGGAATTTTCCGTCGGAAAATTCATGAAAATTTTTGTTTTTCTTTTTATTATTTTCTGTTCCATACTTTTGCGACGGAAAATTCTACTTCTTATCATCTCAGGATCATGGTCCCAATCATCCCTCAAAGTTTTCGTTACGACGTCACTAACACCCTGTATATCGGTTATCCATGAAATTGAAAGGTTAAACGAAGGAAAATGTCTACAGCACCATCTATACTGTTTTTGACGAACGGATCCTGGAAATTCCCTCATCAGGTATGAGTGACGGACTGATCAACCGCGCGCGCTCCCCTTATTCTTAAGCGGCTTACACCATTTAGACTGAAATAAAAACTCAGAGGGGGTGAGGTAAATCTAGCTCGACGCTCGATATTAATTAGTGCGGGGTGGAGAGACACCGTAGGTCCGTGTCTCTCCACAGTATTATTCTTTCAATCAATCAATCAATAATAATTTATTGCACAACAACATATACAAAGGACATAAACATACGAATAAAACATAAGCACAATAGGCGGCCTTATTAGGGTGAAAGAAGATTATTTATTGGAGCACGGGCTGGTGCAATAAACATATTCTTTATTCTATGATTCCGTATAAAGGGTTGTATTATGTATTTCGATTACTTGTGACTCTGCCAACTTTACTGACTTCAGGCGTGAGTTTTATATACGAGTACCTAGGTATTTAATTATTTGTGTATTCAAATTCAAAAATATCTTTATTAAGTAGGTAATAGTTACACTTTGAATCGTCAATTTTTACATAACGAACGTCACATCCGCCTAAAACTACTGCAGCTTCTCACAACCTGTATAGCCGGGGAAAAGAAGCTGCAAGAAAAACCTCGGCACAGGGCCGTAGACGTTCTTTTCAAAAAATTAACATAAAATATTTTTATACAATTGAGTAATTTAGCTGCCTAATATCAGTTCTCAGACAGTTAATCCCATGCATTCATATCTTCTAAATAGTCACTAACTTTATAATAACCTTTTTTATAAAGTTTCTGTTTAACTACTGTCTTAAAACATTTGAAAGGCAAATTCTGAATGTCAATCTTCAACGATTAATATGAATATCAATTTTACCTATTTTGCCTATTGCGCATTATGATAGTGGAGTGTAATGAAAAGATTTGTGAAGCGTAACTTCTATTTAAAACTTATCACAATTTACTATTAACAATTCTAATTCAATAATGTAATTTTATCCCCTATCTATTTAAATTAACACAAATTATAAATGCAGAACGGAAAACTTAACGACAAAATTTACTACCAAACCGACTTATTTGAAAAAGATAAAAATGTTTTAAAATATACCTTACTTAATTTATTTTCCCTTGGGCAGCCAATCAAGAATTGGTGATATAAATTTTACATTTACAATATAAGTTATTTGTCGTTGTAAAATATGGCTGCAGCGTAGATTTACATCTTTTTAGGCAAGTGGAGGTAAAAAGGTGGTTTTCCCACGCTAGACAAGTGGAACAATCGAACTTGTTAGGTATCTAAATGGTGTGGACGGACCAGTACCTACCGATTATTCGATTCCCATAATTCTGTATCGACATTTTAACGTAGAAACATTAGGATGCGAACTTAAGTAGGTTTATTCAGCGGTTTTAGTAAATAATGACTTCGTAAAGGTTTTATCGTATCTTACCTTAGTGTTCACTATTTAGCCGCCCTACTGGGCACCCTCAGGCCTGTTGTCTTAAACGTTGTACCGGGTGAGAGCCTTCAGCGCTCCCCATTTGTCCGGCCAAGTAGTTAATGCCATCTGCGGCAAATCTACAATAATACACATAAAAAAAAACTATTTAGCGCACTTACTTTTACATGCGCAAATGTCAAATTGAAATATTGCTTTTTTAGATGAATTGCTTCGATGTGGCCATTTTAACCCCCCCTACGCATTATCCCGTTTTTCACAGGGTCCGCTTACCTAAACTGAAGATTTGACAGGTCCGGTTTTTTACCGAAGCGACTGCCTGTCTAACCTACCAACCCGCGAAGGGAAAACCAGCCCAATACAGGTTAGGTCACATACCTCTGGAGAATGTGGAAAAATCTGAGAATGTGGGTTCCCTCGCGACGTTTTCCTTCATTGCTGAGCACGTTTACATTTATACTAATATCAAAAATGCAGAAGTAGCTGATAGAAATGTTATGAAGTCAGGCCATGTAGGTAAGCTTATGCGACAAATCTACAATAAGTCACGGCAATAAAAAGTATGTTATCCAAAACCTCTTAAAATTGCAAATCGCTCACGCTTCTCCTATCACTATGACCATCCAAAGGTCAAAAGCCATCAGATGTACCATCTCTCGAATTTTATCTCAATTGTAATCTTGTTAAGTGACTGTTTTAGTGCCTGCGAGATATACAACACTATTGATATCAATTCCTTACGTTCCCGTGATTTATCGTGCGCAAGAGTCGAAGGTCAGACTGTGTTCAAATCGTTTATCTATTAGACGCACTAGGCTTTTAGTTGATATGTTTATTAATAAGATGAATTTCTAATGAACGTTTATTTTGTACATTTTAATGTGGCGTTGTTTATAGTGTGTTGTTTTTTAAATAATTAAAGTTTGTTCAGTATTTTAATGTGGGAACTATCAATATAAAAAAAAATATGAAAATAAAAATATTAAATAATAGACTATTGCTCGAATTCCTAGATTAATACAATGAGACCCCGCTAATCGTCAAATCCAACTACAACTTCACAACTTCACAACTTAAGTAGCCGTAAGTTGATTTCTGATTACTTGTAGCCCTGCCCACCTTATTAGGGATTAGCGACGTGAATGAGGATAAAAACAGCCTGTTTTTTCCACCAGGTATCGCTACTGTTGAATGTTCCCCATTGCGTGTACATTTTGACAGTTCCCCATACTATTTGAGTAAACAAAAACAATTGACCGGGTGAGAGCCTTCAGCGCTCCCCATTTGTCCGGTCAAGTAGTTAATGCCATCTGCGGCAAGTCTACAATAAGTCACGTCAAAAAAAACAATTGGTTTGGTTATATTTTTACACCTTACTTTATACTGTTTGCGCAGCGTTGAATTGCAAAATCATAGTGTGTTATATTTTATTCCCTAGAGATCGGAAAGAAAAAAACTTAAAAAAATATATTTGCAATCAAAGCAGCCTTCCAACTGACGACTGTTTTTCTCCACGTTGCTTTTTGTCCCACATTTTATAGCAATTTTTCTTGAAACCCAAACGTGTGGGGTATCTATGGATTGGTCTTCTAAAATGATATTGAGGTTTCTAATATCATTTTTTTCTTAACTGAATAGTTTGCGCGAGAGATTCTTCCAAAGTGGTAAAATCTGTGTCCCCCCCCTGTAACTTCTAAAATAAGATAATTATAAAACTAAAAAAATATAATAATATACATTACCATGCAAACTTCCACCGAAAATTGGTTTGAACGAGATTTATTAAGTAGTTTTTTTATAATACGTCATAAATCGTAAACCGCAATTTACCTTTCATTATGTTACTTGCTGCTACGGAAACCTTCATGGGAGAGTCCGACTCGCACTTGGCCGCTTTTGTTTATCCTCATTTATGCACACGTATGTTAATTCTTAAATTGAAGATCACACACAAACAATATCTCGTAGTTACTTATCCAGTTCCATCCAAACACTCAACACAATATGGCGCGAACGCGTTTCACTATCGACAAAAAGTCTTCACGAGAAATAAGGTTGCCAATCCACGCGTGATCGCTTGTAATTGGCAACACTGATGGATGAGACGCGCTATCCTCATTACTAGAAAACCAACTTACATTTACACTTAACAAGCCTTACATGTAACTTAAAATTCCAAGGAACATTTCTTCCTGTAACGCAAACGTAACTTTGCAGAATCCACAACGCCAATTTACTTTTTCACCTGTAAACGATCGCTTTGAACTAAAGATTGGAGGAAAATAGATTTTAACGATGGCAATACTAAGTTTGTAGTATTGTGTAAGTTGTTAGTAATTATTGGCAACCCTGTGGTGCGTGGTACGGGACTGTTTTGTTCTAATGAAATGCGTTTAAAGGATTTAGAAAATGAAGGAAACTAATGAACTCACGAACTTAGTGTCTGTAAAAAAAGTAGTATCATGCTACTAGGTGCTACGCTAGGTTTTAGGAAATAAAACATTAAATTTAATATCATAGCTTTATTTGAATTCATGTTTGGATCGCAGATATTTGATTTGATGTGAATGATATCACTTTAGAACCCTGTCGCTTTAACTTATTTAACATTTAGAAAGACATACATTTCAATTTGTCAAAACAGTTAATGTGGCATGGTTATAAAGTGTACATAGGTGTCCTTGCCCGTACGTTATTTTAATATCTTGTTTAATATTACTTATTTAATTTTATCGACGACGGTATTGCCATATTGAAAAAAATGCTTTTTTATTCCGTTTTATTTTTACTATATAGTATAATACAATGACTTTTGGCTTTAGCCAAAAGGATATATTGTTTGAAATATATACCTTTATTTTTTTAAGTAATAATATACAAATAAGTAAAATCACTATTATGTAGGCATACGATTTCCTATTGACTAGCGATCCGTTTTACGCAACTTGTTTCTGATACTCACTCAACTAGCTGTGACTAATTAACTTCCTTTGAATTTTCCGAAAGTGAAAACCTTTATGACGTCACTCATATACTACGTAACCATTATAAATAATAAATATAATGTTCATCCTACCATGTATATTTTTTTGTATTACATAATATAAGTAACTATATAAGTTGAAATGGATATCTAGAAAATATATGGACCAAAAATAACATCCAAATCAATCCAGCAAATTATTTTTGTACCACTTTAAAAGTGGGTAAATTGTGTGAAGATGGTTAGGTGTGTGAAAAGTGTGTGTGAACTGTCGATTGACAAAGATGAATGGAAGAAGTATACTTACTTGTTGAGCAAAATAACATTTAAATCAATCCAGCAAATCATTTTTGTACAACATTAAAAGTGCATAAATTGTGTTGAAGAAGGTTAAAAGTGTGTGAAGAGTGTGAGTGAAATGGCGACGGTCAGAAATGAATGGAAGAAAACGTGTTTAGTCAATCTCACCTAGAGGGGAATGAGAGCAGGATGTTTTTTTAAAGATTAAGTAAAACACTTTTTTTTTCATAAAACATGCCAGTATTTGGAATTTATTAATAGGAAAGAAATTTAATTTTATCAAGAGTTTTAGTATAATGGTAGGTTTTATAGTATAATGTATAATACGTTTTAACTGATATATTTTAACGATAATTCATACATACATCATACACATACCGATAATACACTAAAAAAAAGTGTAAAAAGAAAAAAAGAAAGGAAATAATTAAATTATAATTAAGTGTCTAAGTATGTAATAATTAGGTCGTGTACTAGGTTCAAGATAAACTGTGAAATTCTGATTACTTAAACAAGACAGATTCATCATCAGCCGTACGACGCCCACTGCTGGGCATAGGCCTCCCCCAAGGATCTCCACGACGATCGGTCCTGCGCTGCCCGCATCCAGCGGCTTCCCGCGACAGATTATAAATTAATAAAAAAAATCTATTTAACTTATTTATGAATTTTAATAAAGAAAAACGTAATTATAAATACGTAAGTCCGTTATTTTATCACGTTTTTCTAAGACGTCACAGTGTGCTTTTACATAGTAATTTTACGTTTTGACGTTTCTTAAAAAGTAACTGATTTGACAAGTTGGAAAATAGCCTATTATTATTGTATGTGTGTGAATGTATACGTGGTATATGTACAATCCCTTTCCACACACTCGCCACTCCCGACTATTCATACTAGTCCAGTCCGACTATTTCCTACTTGAGATGCTAATCATCTGTCTAACTAGGCTAAGCTTCCTTTTAGCACCTTCTTATGACTACATTGGTTTGATCTAATGGCAATATTAACTTAATATAGGTATTCTAGGAAAAAATGAATGTAACTAATGCTATTTACAACGTTTTTTGTTTTAACAATTGAATTTGATGGATTTGGTTTGTACATTAGTGGCAATTATATATAGGAACTTCTTGATGGACCTGTGCATGTGCAATGTCTCCGAAAACGACATGTAAGATAGAGCGAAGTGGAAGAGAAGTACGAAGAAGGCAGACCCCACCATCAGATGGGAATAATAAATGCCAAGGAGAGAGAGAACTTCTTGATAGACACTGACGGATACCAATTAAGTGACTGTCTTAATTCCTATAGGGGTGAACAGATACATAAGCCAATAGAAAACAATATGCAGTCACTCTATCGTCTCTACAGTCACACCCCATCCCAATAGTCCATACAAAAATATCATTCTTACCATGAGCCGCATAAGTGCGAGAGAGGAAGACGATCCGCGCGCACTTTATATTCAAAATCAGAATCAGAACCATTTATTCAACGTAATTATCATAGATAAACTTGTTGAGGGTCAATATCTTTTTTTTGAATCTACGTCATTTCGCAAGGTGTTATGGCTGAGGAGAAGAAATGACAAGAAACTGCAACAGCAACACATCTTTGAAATCAATGTAGTATACATTACAAGTTATTTAATAACTAGAGAAACTCAATTAAAAGTAAAAAAAGTAAGCTTCACATGAGCTTTAAATTTATTTTCTGACAAATTCAAAATACTGTATGGTATTTTATTTATTTAGTCATTAGAGGCGGCATTTACACTAAAATAAGATCCAGAGGGGGTGAGGTTCAGCGCTCGATAAAGTTGGTGCGGGGCGGAGACTTATCGTTCTGTACAGTCATCAGAAATATAATGTACCCACTTTAGGACTCTGTCGCACTAACATATTTGACATTTAGTGAGACTTACAGTTCAATTTGTCAAAAAAGTTAATGTGACATGGTACCAAAGGGTATATTAATGCTCGTGACCGTACATGGTATTATTCTTTATTCTATGATAGGAGCATAGCCTATTGACAGAAGTCCATAGAAGACAACATGCTGCTGCTTATTATAATGACAACGCCGCTATTATCTTTGTGTAACTGTTTCTTTCTGGCGCAATAAAGTACGTTTATTTATATGGTACTGAACTTAGCCAAGTACAATAAATTACAGGCATGCTCCGATAAACATAATGAGTAATTCATACTTTTCCTATAAGCCACAAATGGCAAAAGAAAGGAAGAATGGAACGGTACAATTCGAATTTAAAATGCAGACGCCTGATTGGTCGACGGCTAGTGACCGAGGACAAACTGCGTTGTAATTGGTGATTGACATGCGACTGTTTCCTGATTGGTTGGGAAGCCGTGAAAACTGTTGCGTTTAAAATGTGTAGAACTGTCTCGGAAGAAGTATACGCTGGAAAAATCGATTATGATTTTTTAAAGAATAACTTTCATCCTAGATATATACATTTAAGCAGAATACCTACTTGCCTCTTCTATTTTAAGGTTGAAGGGATCATAAACCGTATTTATACATCTATAAATTTGTTTTTATTCCTAGAAATATAAAAATTTACCAAATTGGAGATGTCCTTAGAAAAGGTGTACGATCTACTCTGAACCGGCGTGCGTGTATGAAACGATTGACGAATGTGGAGGAAGCAAGAGATGTGTGTCAGGACTGAAGCAAATGGAATGCCATAGCATTGTCTCTGCTTACCCCGGTCGGATATATTATATTTGATTTTATTTTTACTTAACTGTACCATCTATTAGTCTTTTATGGGTTTTATTTAGTACAAAAATATATAAATACATAATTGTATTTTTTTTTGTTCCGAGTATTCCTATTAACATTGTCACCATTCCTAAGTCTACAGACACATCTAAAATGGTGATATCGTTATAGTCTGTGGACGGCTCGTGGAAGGCATCCAGCTTTCTGCTTAAGGCGAATAATAGCGTCGAGTTCCCAACCAAAATGGCAGGGGCTAATCAGAGGCGCCAGTACCACAAGACGGATAACTTTGTCTATAATGTAGTAGGGAAACTCTACGTTCATAGTTTGACTGCGATAGCGTTACTTGCTGCGATATGTTATGCGTGTTGCTCTATTTGTATGATTATCTGATTTTACATTTCATCATATCCCTAGCATTATCTTGTTGTTCGAACGATTTCTTTAAGTCGGCACGTTACGGCGACATAAATCCTTAAAATACCTTGTAAAAGCAAATTAATCAGATGTTAATAAAATTAAGAAATTTTTCAGTTGAGTCACATCATACTTTAGCAAGATGGCACTTGGAATCAAATTATACCATACACATGCGAAAAGACAAGCCATCTATCAAGGGATTTGCGTCCCTTGAGAGATACTTCAGTACATTTTAACCCTTATTGTCTCTCAAAATACGCTTTAAATTAGGGAGGAATTCATATCTAATGAAATGCATTATTAAACAGCAATTCTGTGACCCCATTCGGCAGGCATTAGCAGTATTATGTCTAATTTGCTTGTTTTAATTCAATTCTGATTGTAACAAAGTGTGTGTTTAATTATTCAATAAAGAGCTCGCGAGCAAGGGGGATGTTTTATCTTAGATCTGCGAAACAGAATTATATTTTAATGACTTGATGACGTCATGTCGTATATAGTAATGTGTCATATAGATTATCTGTGTTATTTATGCCGTATAAAGACACTTAGATAGATAGATAGAGAGACATAAACATTTATTTGGTCTACAGACACACATGCACACAAAAAGAAAAAGATTAGATCTAGACAACCAATCAAATCAAATATACTTTATTGCATACAACATACAAAACAAATTAACACAGATTATGATACAGATACAGTACAATCTGGCGGCCTTATTGCTAAGCAGCAATTTCTTCCAGGCAACCAGTGGATAGGAAACATTATTACAATTTGGTGCGGGACAGAGACAGAGACGAAGTTCTGTATTAAACACGCCAGGTATGTATGTGTGCTGCAGCAGCGCAAATCGGTCATAGCTCAGCGCAAGTTTTTGCTCTTACGAAAAAAACGCTGATTCTGACGCTGACACTTCTAACCCAACTGAGATTAGGAGCATCAAGCTATGATTATACTTACGACATGTCATACATACATATACGAAGCAACAACTAAAATACTACATAACATAACATAACCAGCCTATATACGTCCCACTGCTGGGCACAAGCCTCCCCTCAATCAACCGGAGGGGGTATGGAGCATACTCCACCACGCTGCTCCAATGCGGGTTGGTGGAGGTGTTTTTACGGCTAATAGCCGGGACCAACGGCTTAACGTGCCCTCCGAAGCACGGAATCATCTTACTTTTTCGGACAATCAGGTGATTCAAGCCTTAAAAGTCCTTACCAAACAAAGGACAGTCTCACAAAGTGATTTCGACAATGTAATACTACTACCACCACTAATTTTACTTACCGATGTAAGTCAGTAGTCGTTACAAGAGCCATGTCAGGGGCCTTTGGCGGCTCAATAGTTACCCTGACCAGGGTTGATGAGGTTGGTTATCCACCAATCAACCCACACGAGAGAAGAACAAATAAAATCCCTAAAGTGACGGGCAGAACCACAAGCAATGATGGACTATCCAGGCTACAAAAGAGTTTAGATGCACTAGCCTATAGCTATTAAAAAAAAATCCTTGAAAACACTTATCTATTATCCAAACCATGGATTCAAACTCATAAAGGCGAATTTAGTGGAAAACAAAACACTAATATTCAATGATGAACGCAATTTTTAACAACCCCTTCGCGTCGTATTTGTCAAAACAACCCTTTGCATGGGGTTAACATTGCTATAATCGGACCAATTTATGAATTGTGGGGTTTGACAAGCGCCATACGGAATAAATAATTAGTCGTGCATTCAATCATGTTTGATACTTTGTAAACTAAGTTATTGGGGTTTATGTGTACCTACATTCATTACTTATCTGTTACGTTGAGATTTTCAACTAGAAAGATCTAAGGAGGTAAAAACTAGAAGCTCAAAGGTAGGTGGCAGCACTGTTGAATGTTTAACAGTTCTACTAAATTTTGACAGTTCTCCATACTGTCCAGCTAAAATTGGTGATACATTGATATAAAATGTGCAAATGTATGAGTTACGTAAAAAAAAGCAGCCAGTTGGAAAAAGGCGATTTTGATTCAAAATGTGTTTTTCGAAGTTTTCTTCTTTCCGATCTTCTGTGACACTATGATTTTCCAGTTAAACGCTGCGCAAAATGTTATAGTGTCAAAATATAACCAAAACAATAATAATGTTTGCTTACTCTTTCATTCATCAATTTAAGAACACTCAACAGTAGCGGCACCTAATGGGAGAAATAGGCAGATTCTATCTTCATTTAACCGGACATCTCAAATCAAAACTGCCTTAAATCACAAATCTAAATATCATTACATTACAATGAAGGACTTCCATAATATTCCTTTTGTGCGCAGGAGCGTAACGAAAAACAATAAATAATAACATTATATACGTCCCGGGACGTATGACCTCGGGTTTGTCATCTGACCCCGGATAAAGGGTTAATCTCACTAAGGGGTTGCCCTATAAATCATTTTATGTTTCTGGATTAGGGTTGTCGATTCAAAGACAGTTACATGGTTTTCTATCGGTTCGTTTGTGGATTCAAAAATCTAAAATCTGGGAGTGTTTTAAATGTACATTTTTCAATATTTTTGCTTATGTAGGTAGATAATTATATTGTTAAAAATGAAATTCATTATCAATGTATATGATTTTGGCCCTGAATCCTGCAGACACCTAATTTTATTTTAAGTTGTACCTACTTGTCATTTTTGCATCCGCCGAAAAAGAAAAGGACGGATTGGCACCTGTTAATTTTAAAATGAACGAAAGAATGAATGGGCGAATTACATAGACATCTCGCTGGTGTGCAATCTGGTTGACGTGTGCTGTCAACTTAATCTTCTTCTTATCGTATGGGCTGTGAGGTGGAATACCAGGCTCATCAACCCTGGTGTCAGGGTTATGATTGATTGTCAAATTAATACAATCGGGTTATTGGTTAATGTAAAATTTTGAGAAGAAAAAATGATGCATTTATTTTGCGACAAGTGACACCCCTAGCGCCTTCTGGCGTATAATAACTCATTCAGTTGACACACATGGCGTTGTTGCACATCAAACCGACCGCAGATTACCTCCCTATGATTTATTCTCGTCAACTATTTGTATGTATATGCTGCTGGGTTATATCTCCATGCGGATTTTAATTGGATGTTGTACAGTTATTTTTTTTTGTTTTTTTTTGACGTGACTTATTGTAGATTTGCCGCAGATGGCATTAACTACTTGTCCGGACAAATGGGGAGCGCTGAAGGCTCTCACCCGGTAGGTACGGTCACGAGCATTAATATGTATACACTTCGGTAGCATGTCACATTAACTTTCGTGACAAATTGAACTGTAAGTCTCACTAAATGTCAAATATGTTAGTGCGACAGAGTCCTAAAGTGGGTACATTATATTGCTCATGACTGTACAACGTTATTACAACAGGCCTGAATATAAACCACCACTTATATGAAAAACGCAGACTACCACGAAAGTAGAAAGAAGAAATGGTCGAACACATCATGATATGTGTCCAATTCTAAGAATTTTCCACGACATTACATGTATAGTGGTAGTACCAATTCCTGTAGACACTAATCTTATTTTAAGTTATAACTGTCCTTTTCTTATCCACCGAAAAGAAACGGGACGTATGATTGATAGCTGTTTATTTTTTAAATGAATGAGCGAATTAATTAATAACCCGGGCAAATAGGTATCTCGCTTTTAGAGGGTTGTTTTAGGTTTCTGCCTAAAATTGACGTGTGTTCCATAAATTTTATGCGTGTCGGTTACCCGTCCATTTTCTTTTCGGCGGATGAGAAAATTGACAAGTACTTAAAACTTAAAATAAAATTTGATGGTGTCTGCAGGAATTAGCACCAGTTAGTGTTTTAAAAAAACTTTTGTATTTATAAATAATGAAACTAGTTTAAATGCAATAATGGATTTTAATAAAGCTATAAATAAAGCTCAACAACACAAAAAAACATTCGCAACTTTATCTACAACTTACAGTAAACGATATAAAAAAGCGACAATATGAAACAGCTCTACGAAGACTACGAATAATGAACTTAAAACAACTTCTCGAGTCTATTCTAAATTTATATTCGCATTCACTTGATATTAATATGAAACTCTTCATAATAAAGTCCACGATCCTTAAGATTAAAAACACGAACCCTACGACCATTATTCTGCTAACGCCCTAAGGGCTAAACCGTGAAGATGTATTCTTTTAATAACCATTTCCACTCACTGTGCTACACAAATAGCTAAAAAGATTAGACATTTTGTACTGACTGCAGAATAAAATGAAAATAAAGTTTTAGAACAGGGAGTTTAAAATGGCCACGAAGCAAATCATATAAGAAAGCAATATTGCTATTTGACATTTGTTTGCATTGCGAACTTTTATATGCGCAAAAAAAATGTCAAGTTGCAATATTGCTTTTTACATGAATTGCTTCGATGTGGCCTTTTTAACCCCTCAGGTATTATTTGCTAGATTGTGATAATCGTTTGCAACTTGGCTAAGGCCCCTGGTCTGGTAATGAATAAAAAACATAAAACGCGATTAGGGGGTTAAAAAAACCACGTGAAAGCAATATTGTTTTTTAGATAAATGGCTTTGATGTGGCCTTTTTAATATATAACAGCATCCTTATTGCTGTCTATAATAATGTATATCATAAGGCTTCCTTCCCCCCCTTCCCCCCTTGGTCCCGGTTATTACTTACTGCAGTAAGTACGCAGTCGTTTCATGAGTCATGTCAGGGGCCTATGGCGGCTCAGTAATAACCCTCACACCAGGAAAATGGGGTTGGTAATCCACACGATAGAAGAGAAGAGGCTTCCTTTCTGGAAAATATAAAAGCTGAGCAAAGATAATAACATTTTCTCTTATACTTACTAAAAGTTGTACACAGAGAATATTTTACACCCTAATTGTCGTGTTTAGGAGTTAAGGGAAGTTTCTGGTAAAGAGAAGCGGTTCGGAACAATTTGCCAAGTGTTCAGTTATTACCAAGAAAGTTAAGCAGGCATTTAGCTTCTTATACTCATTAATTTCTTAATAAGAAACCGTTTGACTAATCTTTAAACTTAGCCATCACTTTCGGGCATTTTTGCCATCAATTTCGGAGCTTTAGGCCTTTGGGGGGGCTTTTTTGAGGTTGCCTGGAAGAGATTGCTACTTAGCAATAAGACCGCCTATTGTACTCATTCCATTGCTCTTTTGTTTTGTATTTTGTGTTTTCATGTTTGTGCAATGTTAATTTTAACGTCAAAATCTTTTCTTTGGTTTAAAAAAGAAAGCAAGTAACGCTTGTCATCGAAGTGTGGGTTTTAATCCTGGCTCCGGACTCTTAACAACTGAATTCGAGTCTCCATATTTATAATTCAAGAGAATTCATATTTATAATAAATAAATAAATAATTGGTATTACGGTGTTCATTATTTATTCCCAGCCAGTAGCAATTCAGTCGCCCCATCATGGGTTTTAAATATAGAGGAGTGAGTATAGTATATAATGATATCCCACCTCTGCCTAAAACTTCAGGGATACAGGCCTAATGCTACCTATATTATGTAATGTTAAAATGAAGCCTCAGTACTACACACTAGTAAGCTGAGTTGTATCAACTATTTGACAACGTACTCAAATAAGATTCTTTTTACGAAACGTCAAAACGAAAGTTTCTTTGGTTGTTGTTGTTGTGTAAATTCGCCTTTTAAAAGGCAGGCAAAGATCTGAAGACCATACAGCCTTGATTTTAGTAATTTAATATTCGAAAATCACGATCAAAATAGGCATAAGAATTGTCTTCAGTTTTCAATATCCAATTTAGGCCAGTGCCTTGTCTTCAGTTTTCAATCTCTCTCATTTAATATTGTTATTGGGCCAAAGCCTTGTCTTCAGTTTTTAATCTCTTTAATTTAGTTTGAATGGAAATACTCTCCTGTGACGTCATCAATAAAAGCGTTCAAACGTCGCACTCATTGTTACTTAATTCATAAATAAAATTAGAAAATACGTCGAAAGTAAACTGAGATTGTTTTTTTGATCATTTTAGACTGGCTCCTATTTCTAGATTACCATTTTATAATTTATCTTTGACCCATTGATATACCCTCATCATCACCTCCCTAGCATTATCCCGTTTTTCACAGAGTCCGCTTACCTAACCTGAACATTTGACAGGTCCGGTTTACACTTCACGATTTGACGATTCAAAGTGTAACTACGTTACCTATTGAATAAAGATATTTTTGAATTTGAATTTGAATTTACACAGTGAAATACCCTATTCGAATAAACATTGTTTGTGCCGACGGTCCCGCGTAATGTTGCAGGTAACCTGCGCCGGCGCATCTCAGGTAGCCTGATTTACGGCTGTCTTAATGAAACCTGTTATATAACTGGAATTATTTATTATTTTGTCCTACGAACAGGTCTAGGAAATTGCGGGCTACCGACTTAGGTAATAATTAACTTTCTATGACTATTTTGCTGCCGGTGCGCAGGTTAAAAATAGTTAAACAGAGACAGATCCCTTTGATGACAGAAATTATTGTCATATGCCTAAAGGTGAGATGCCTACAGTTATGATTGAGTTTGTGGGGTTAAGTTACCAATACCTACTTATACCTAAAATAAATGATTTCTATTCTATTCTATTCTATTCTATTCTATTCTATTCTATTCTATTCTATTCTATTCTATTCTATTCTATTCTATTCTATTCTATTCTATTCTATTCTATTCTATTCTATTCTATTCTATTCTATTCTATTCTATTCTATTCTATTCTATTCTATTCTATTCTATTCTATTCTATTCTATTCTATTCTATTCTATTCTATTCTATTCTATTCTATTCTATTCTATTCTATTCTATTCTATTCTATTCTATTCTATTCTATTCTATTCTATTCTATTCTATTCTATTCTATTCTATTCTATTCTATTCTATTCTATTCTATTCTATTCTATTCTATTCTATTCTATTCTATTCTATTCTATTCTATACAGAATACTCGTAAAACAAATAACTAATTATAAATAGCTGTTACACAACGTAAAGGACAAGTGCAAAATTTTAATTACTGTAATTATTATATTCATTAATGTATTTTATTACAGATGCCTGTGCCCGGCAGACAGACAGAGCCGCGGTAGCCCAGTAGAACGCTTGCTTCTCACTTTGAGGTCGCAGGTTCGACTCCAGCACAGGCGTAAACCAATGATTCTCGAATTTGTTTTCGAATTCATGTTTGGGTCATAAATGATTATCACGTGCTCAGCGATGTAGGAAAATATCGTGAGGAAACCCACATTAACCTAATCTGTATTGGGCTGGTTTTCTCTTCGTGGGTTGAAAGGTCAGAAAGGCAGTTGCTTCTGTAAAAAACCGGACCTGTCAAATGTTCAGGTTAGGTAAGCGGACCCTGTGCAAAATCGGGACAAAGGCAGTGGGTCGTATATAGGCTGTGTATGCTGTGTTTTGCAGTTAGTAGGCAAATTCAAACTCGGCATTAGCTCATTAACTAAAAATGTAGACCAAATGTTAAATGCTGACCATCTGCAAACTGTAATAACATTTTTATTGCGAATAAATGATTATGAATTATTATTATTATTAAAGAAGTGGCTAAGTATGTCGAAAGCGCCTAAGAAATAGCTGAACACGTAATTTAATTATTTTCTATAGGTACTCCTAGTAGCAAAGAAGTTTACTGTATGCTAATTAATGTCGTCCTAGTCAATAAAAAAATTCAAGCCATGGCAATAAAGCAATAAAAAAATAAGAAGCTATTCCTTTAAAAAAGAAACAAGAGAAAGTTCACTAACCTTTCTATCGCCAGTTTAGAAACACAAGGCAACAGATATCGACCGAAAAAACTTTAATTATGTTATTAAAACCAAAAAGAGTGTTTCTCTATGGGCATTTTGTCGGCTTACGGCCAGTGGCCATTAAAAACACGTATCTAAATATCTTAAGAAATCTATCGTGTGTTGAAGTAAATGCCGTAATTAATTTGAGAAAAAATTCAACCGAAACATCTGAGGCATTCGCGAGTTGCCGTGTGATGAGTCGAGTTGGACATCTATAGAGATGTTAATACCCCTTTACGGTTTGTACAAAAATAGATGTAACTTCCGAAGCAGCGTAAATCATGTAAAGCACCTCCACTCACCCGCAGAGGAAGAGTTGGAAATTCATACCGCCAGCTGTTGATTGGAGGAGGCATGTTTGATCAGTTACATTATTTTCTTTAATTAAATTTCCATAATCCTTGATCCAATAATCCTTGATGGGGTAGATAGACCATAGAGTAATCAGAAGTCAACTTGCAGCAACTTTTGATGCCAAATCGCAATACGAATATGATGGATCGTACGTTTCGTTTCGTTCGTAAGTTTTTTTGTGTTATCAATACAAATCAGTTAGATTTTTACTTTTTTTAGGATAAATCTATCTGCTTACTAACTATATAATAAAAACGTTGTAAGTATCGTCTTTGAGAATCACCATTATGGTGTGCTTTTCTTCCACAAAACCTCGATTTCAATTAATACATTCCGGGTAAAACTTGAATTTTGTCTTGATGGAAACGTGTCTGTTGCGAGGAATGCTATTTATCAAAAAGGCTTATAAAGCATAATTTCTCACCCACTGCTGGACGCTTTTACACCATTCTTTTCGGGCTCCTGCAAGAATAATCCACACAGTAGGATCATTACATAAATTAAAATAAGTAAGCAGGAGGTGGTTTTAACAGTTCTATACAAATCCAGCGAGCATACATTGTTTTAGGTACGCCAGTCCAAATGTTGAGCCAGCAATGATCATTTTTCCAACCGATCCCATCTTGACTTGTTAAAAAAACAACGCCGCTTACATTTATTAAAGAAACAATTTATTAATTAAACGATTATTCAGACGTTATCGTTTCGGCATCACTAAGCCTTTAAGGAGAGCCTTAGCAGTATGCATCGATTTTTAGTAAATTCAGAAATGTGTCTTGACCACCGGTAAGAGGTGCCGAGTTCGATTCCTGATGGGGTCGACTTTTACTATCACATAGCATCGCTGTTTCTCTTACATACAATACAATACAAATCTCTTTATTGTACTTAAAACATGTATACACACACAACATTACATTACACAACACATCGTACAATACATCATCAGCTCACATTTCTCATGCTTATAATCCCCGAAGGGGTAGGCAGTGCGTTTAAAGTCCGATGTAATAGAGTTGGAATATATTCAATTAAACGGCATTTGCATTTTAATTGAGAAACAGAAACAAAATTCTTATTCTTATTTGAGAAACACAATAATATCATGTCAATGTGACAGTTCTTATATAAAAACAGATAAGTAGATAGATAAAATACTTTATTGAGCACAATGGACACAAAATACAGAGATAAGGACAGCATATACAGAAAACCACAACAGGCGGCCTTATTGCTCATGCAGTAATTTCTTCCAGGCAACCTTTGGGTACAGGAAAATTTTGTACAAATATAATAATAATAGGTTAGTGCATTCTAACAAAATAAATATTTATTTTTATTTATTTTTTTATTTATTATCATTATATCCTTAATCTATGTCAGGGTGGGCACAGCAATCAAACACGATGTCCAGATGCGTACTGATCTATATTATATTATTCAATGGGACGGTACATGCACAATCAATATTTATGAACTACCTCACATCTCCCTCCGTAATAATTAACAAACATATTTGGCATTTAACCCAAACAATATTTATATAATTATAGATATATACTATTTTTCCTAATAGTAATCATGACGTACAATATCATTAAAGATTATACATAATATATACAAAGACATGCAATATTGATTGTAGTACCTACACTATCCTTCATAAAACAACCAATAAGTATTTAACTCGATAAATTCTTACGGTGTCATAATTAGGTAGGTACAATGATTGTGTTTTTTTTTTTTACAAATGTATACAAAGGTATTTAGTTATTATGATTCAAATATATTACAGAATTATGTTATACAATTATTCTAGTTAGAAGTTTATTATACTAACTCATCTATAAATTTATTTTCTGTATACAATGATTATTATATTTCGATCATTGTCTTCTTTATATATTCATTCTTCTTATGTAAGTAAATAATAATTCTCTATTATTGACCAGGCTTCTTACTCGTAGCCCCATCTATTCGGAGGCCTCACTGTCCTGCCAGAAGAAGTTACATAATTATTATTCAATCTATTAATATTACATTCCATTTGTTGATTACGATCGTTTGTTTTTGGCGTTATGTCATCGTAATAAAAATTGTAGTCAGGCAAGTCCTGTCTGTGTTGTGAATCCTTTATGATGTGTTTCCTGTTCCTGACTACATAATTCCCAGTTATCAATTTAATTTTGTACGATCTATTCGATATTTTTTTTATGATTGTTCCTGATTCCCACGTCTTTTTAAAAATATCCAAAATTCTAATTTTTTCCCCAACGTTTAATTTTTCTAAGTCTTTTGAGTTTCGATCATAATAACTTTTATATTTATTTTGTCTATGCATTAATTTTTGTTGTATATTATTATGTGTTTTTGGTTTTAATAAATTGTTTGTAACTGGGATTATACTTTTTAGTTTTCGACTTTGTAAAATTTCCGCTGGTGACGGCATGTCATTTTGAAGAGGTGTATTTAAATATTCGAGTAAACCGAGTTGATAATCGGTATTGTTCTCGCGACATTTGATAATTATTCTTTTAACCGTTTGTACAGTCCTTTCTATCTGTCCATTGGATTGAGGGTACCGTGGCGAAGAAGTTTTATGAATAAAGTTCCAGTCTTCTGCGAACTGTTTAAATATGTTTGAACTAAACTGCGGTCCGCAGTCTGACATAACAATATCCGGTATGCCCTGACGTGAAAAAATATTTTTTAAGCATGTTATAATGCTTGCCGATTTTGTTGTTCTTAGCTGAGATATCTCTATAAATTTGCTGTAATAATCCACAAGTAATAAAAAGTCAACTCCCTTGATTTCAAATAAGTCAACTCCTACTTTTTCCCACGGCCTACCGGGTACTTCATGGGGTATTAATGTCTCTTTTTGATTTCCTTTTCTGTATGATAAGCAAATATTGCAGTTTGATATTACGTTTTCCAAGTCGTTATTTATGCCAGGCCAAAAAATACTATCTCTTGCTCTGAGTTTACATTTCTCAATTCCCATATGGCCAATGTGAAGCTTATATAACATTTCTTTTCTCATACTTTTAGGTATTAGTAATCGATCACCCTTCCAAATTAACCCATACATTATTGTTAACTCTTGTCTGTAATTCCAATAGGGCTTCACAATATCATTAACACTGCTTTTTTCTGTCGGCCAACCTTTCATTATATGTTTTTTAACTTCCTGTAACTCTGTATCGGTTTCCGTGTATTTTTGTAGTTTAATGAATTGCATATCAGATAAATGCTGCGATGCCGTATTAACTGTTAGTCGTGTGATCGCGCATACTTCGTCCTGCAATGAGTCAGCGCTCCAATGCTCGGCGCTTATCGAATCCGGTTCATACGCACGAGACAATGCGTCCGCTATGTACAGATGTTTTCCCGGCTTGTACACTAATTTAAAGGTATAACGTTGTAATCTGAGCAACATTCTCTGTAGGCGCGCTGGGGAATCTACAATTGGTTTTTTAATTATTGGTATCAATGGCTTATGATCTGTTTCTATAGTAATATCCGTTCTTCCGTAAATATATGCATAGAATCTCTCGCAGGCAAACACGCAGGCATATAATTCTTTTTCAATTTGCGCATATCTTTGTTCCGTTTTACTAAGTGATCTCGATGCATAACACACAGGCAGTCCATTTTGCATTAAGCAAGCACCCAAGCCGCTTTTGCTCGCGTCCACAGAGATAATGATAGGCTTGTTCAAATCATAATACTGCAGTACTGGACGCTGTGTGAGGCATTTTTTTATTTCGTTAAAGAATTTGTCATGTGTTTCATTCCACTGCCACTCATTTTCTTTTCTCAATAATTCCCGCATAGGTAAAGTTTTATCTGATAAATTTGGAATAAATGTGCCGACATAGGTAATTAATCCTAATAAACGTTCCACATCCTTTTTGTTCTTAGGAACCGGCATATTAGTTATTGCTGATATATGAGTATCATCGGGACACAAACCATTTTTAGTAATTTTGTGGCCTAAGTATTTTATTTCATCTAAACCGAATTTGCATTTAGTTTTATTTAGTCTTAAATTTATTTTTCTACATCTTTCTAATACAGCCTTTAACCGTTTATCGTGCTCTTCCTTGTTATTCGCGTAAATCAATAAATCATCAATGTACATACATACTCCCTCCAAGTCATCAAAATTTTCGCACATTTTTTTATGAAAGACTTCCGACGCTGAACAAATACCGAATGGCATCCTTAAAAATTTATATCGGCCGAATGGTGTGTTGAAGGTACAATAATCACTTGATTCATCGAGTGCCACATTCCAAAACCCCGAGGATACATCCAAGGTGCTGAAATATTTAGCACCCGATAGTTTAGACACAATCTCATCAAGAGTTGGTAATCTAAAGTGTTCCCTTTTTATAACACAGTTAAGCTCTTTTGGGTCTAAACAAATACGTAAATCTCCGTTGGCCTTTTTAACTACCGTAATACTACTTACCCAATCTGACGGTCCCTCAACTTTTTGTATAATTTTTTCTGATTCCATCATATCTAATTTATTTTTTACGTCCTCCCTAATTGCAAACGGTAATTTTCTCGGGGCATGAACTACGGGAACAGAATCATCTTTTAATCTAATTGTATACTTTCCGGGTAAGCAACCAATACCTTGAAACACATCATCATAATCGTTAATGAAGCAAGGCAAATTCTTCCCTCTTGATTCTGTTACTGACATCACTCGCCTGACCACATCCAATTCA
The DNA here is from genome assembly GCF_024362695.1 of Pectinophora gossypiella. Classification (NCBI taxonomy): domain Eukaryota; kingdom Metazoa; phylum Arthropoda; class Insecta; order Lepidoptera; family Gelechiidae; genus Pectinophora; species Pectinophora gossypiella. The sequence goes on from NC_065422.1 coordinate 4,057,626, forward strand.
ATACAAGAATATCTGCCCAGGATAGGAACGGATTGTACATCTGCGATTTTAAATTCAAGTGTGTATAATTGCTCTTTGTAATAAACACGTAAGTTTATTTTTCCTACAACTCCTATAGACTCGCCAGAATACCCATTTAACTTTGTTTTTGTTTTTAGTAAATCATGTTCCGACACTCCTATTTTGGGCAAATAATTCAAAGGAAGGACATTTACATCAGCACCCGTATCGATTTTAAATTTTATTACGCAGTCCTTGATTTTTAAATCAATGTTCCACTCGTTATTATTGTTAATCGAATATATTACCTGGTCCTCTGACTCTTCTATGTAATACACATCGCACACCCGCGCATAATGATTTAATTTCTTGCATCGCATACACGTTTTACCATAAGCCGGACACTCATACTTTTTATGAACACTTCCACACCGACCACACTGAGCTATACCGTTCGAACTGTAGCGCGATGTTAGTGTACTTTGACCGGCACCGGCGGCGATAGCCTGCGCGCCCGACGGTGGCGGCTTCGCGCGGGGCGGCTCGTTGTACTCGCGGCGAGCGCCGCCAGCTGCGCTGCGCCCGCGTCCTCTCCATGTACCGTGTTTTTTCTGTGACGTCGAATAATTATTTCGCCTAATTACCCACAATTTGTCACTGCCTACGTCCGTTGGATTGTGTTCCTGTATATCGTATACCGCCTTATTTTCCTCTTTAATATTTTGGGAGTACGCTCTTGACACTACTGCCGCTTGACATATTTCCATGGCCTTTTTTAAAGTTAAATCCTCTTCTCTTAATAATCTTTCGCAAATTGCTTTACTTGTCACTCCGCATACCAACCGATCTTTTATTAATTCTTCTTTTAAATTTCCAAATTCACAAGTTTCAGCCAGTTTTCTTAACTCAAACACGTACTGTTCAATATTTTCGTTACCTTTCTGGTCACGCTTAAAAAAGCGATGTCTTTCCACCGTGACATTCTTCTTTTTAATAAATCTCTCATCCAATTTAATAAGTACCTGTTCGACTGTTGTACACTTGCTGTCTGACTGATCCACAATTTCTCTGCACTGCTCCCCTATTATATGTAACAATATATTTAATTGTATAGCGGCCGATTTTTTATTTAATTCACATGCATTCACGTAAATATCATACGCGCGCTTCCATTTTGTCCAATCCTCACTGATGTTACCCACCGCAAAATCCAACTGATTCTCATCATACCGAAACGGTGACGGAGGTGTTAAAACACTATCCATTTTTATGCGTTTAATTTCACTGTATTACAACGTAAAATCATAACACGTTTTAACTACCGACTGCGCCATGTCAGGGTGGGCACAGCAATCAAACACGATGTCCAGATGCGTACTGATCTATATTATATTATTCAATGGGACGGTACATGCACAATCAATATTTATGAACTACCTCACAATCTAAATACTCGTACATGGTTTGAATGATGCCGTTAAACCACAGAGGTTTGTCTCGGCACCCATTCGTCGCATTAAAACAGAAAAATAAAAAATTAAATTAAAAGAATATCCTACATAAAATAAGTACATTTAACTACATATTTATATTATACATAAATATACAACAGGGACTTGAGCATGATTTTGAGGGCAGTCTCAGCTGAGATTAGTTTATTAATACCAGCCCTAGATTCCTAAAAACATTCGTATAATCTAACAACAACTTTATAAAGGCAAAATGATAATACTCTAACGAATCATCAGTTCAGTGCCACATACCAAGAAATCCTTAACAGAAATAGGGAATGGAGGAAAAAATCTAGGAAGCGACCTAACAAAGAGATCGAGCAAAAACTAGCAAAAACTAGTACAAACCAGTCGGGAAGATCTAGTGGGATGCATTCCCACATCGACGAGTGTAGCTTTCCATTGGCAACGACAGAAACTAACTTACAACCTGTAACATTACAATGTTAGTGGCATCTTAACGCAAACTTTGAGTGTGTATAATATTATTTAAGTGTGTATTTATTTAATTCTTAAATTTCTGTACAATACAATACAAATATACTGTATTGCACCAAAATAAAAAGAAATAACTACAAAACACTCTTAACTAGGTACATGGCAAATGCCGGCCTTATCGCTTAAAGCGATTTCTTCCAGACAACTATAGGGTGAGGGAAAAATGTAAAAATGTATGTGTGTGTTGTGATTGCTTCGAGTACACAATTGAAATTCCCGCTGTTTCGGCACGGCGCTCGCTTGACCGTGTGTAGCGAATGTTGCTGGATGGCTCGCAGAGATGGCGCTAGTTACACCATTTTCCAATAAATAACAGCGTGCTGATTGGTCGTGATCGATGCGGTCTCAGTTGTTAATCTGCTTCATGGCGGCTGCATAATTTTTAGCGTCAAATAAATAAATATTATTTAGTGTTCTTTGACTAAAAGCCACCAGATTTCTTTCAAATAACTTTATAAACTTGTGTGTATGTGAAGTGTTATTATACTAGGTCTTCCTGACTTTTTCGTCACCGAATTCCATGATGTGACTCGCTGTGACTGTGTGACGAGTTTTTTAATTGTTTTTCTTTTATTTATTTATTATTATTAAGGCCTCAAATAACACTGGTATAAATGCAATGTCCTGCAAAATTGCATAAGCAATTTGACTGCAGGATCAGAGTCTCACTAAGACATGGTTAAATTACAAAAATTAAGAAATAGGTAAGTACCTGCTAAATTAAATTAAATCTAATAAATATTTTTTTTACATACATACACATACATAAACTCACGCCTATTTCCCACCGGGGTAAGCAGAGACTATAGAATTCCATTTGCCTCGGTCCTGACACACTAAAACACAACAACTTACACACACACACAAACACACATTAACTTATCTTAAAAAAAAATTGGCACATTTTAATGTTCTCAGACAAACTTTTGATGAGATAAGGTATGCGCTTACTTAGGGTCCTATCCCCATAATAATTGTTCACTCTCGGAACAACCAGTTTGCTTGAGACCTTTGATCTAGTATTATACTTATTATTAATTTTATTTACTATTACAGTTGCATTTGGTTTACTTTGGTTATGTACTTATAATAAATATTTATGTTTCAGACTGACAGGTAGAATTTTTCTAATTTGAAGAGGAGTCGAATCGTCGCCTCATGCAGCTAGAAGGCAGCATTTGTCAAAGCAGGTGAGTGAGTCACTTTGTACTCGCACAGGAGTCTATCTTGTGTTACTTGAAGCAATCCACATAATCTTAAAATTATTACAAGGGTAAATCACCCACCGATTGGGCTATTTACACGCCCTTTCACTGTCGGACACAGTGGAAACAAGCAACGTCGTGCACTCTTCCAGTATCGGCCAACTTCGGAGATCGATGTATGTAGATCAGGCTTCATTTACATATGTCACGTCCATTATTTTACCAATTTTGCATGCGACTGTTACGACACGGCCCTTCTTCGTATAGCTTTGGTCTAGATACTCTAATACTTGTACCTAGGTAGGGCTAACATGCGCAAGATGATTTAGCCATGCAGCCAATCAGCTCGCGACACCAAACACTTCAGAACCCCATACCGACCCCGCCGGCGTGGTCAACGATTTCCCTCAATCAGCGCTTGTCGCTATCGACCCACTAGAGTCGATTAATTATTTCAAAAATTTTTCCTCTCAGACGACGACGCCCTGAACCGAGGTTCGCGCCCAACTGGGCACCCTCAGGCCTGTTGTCTTAAACGTTGTACCGGGTGAGAGCCCTCAGCGCTCCCCATTTGTCCGGCCAAGTAGTTAATACCATCTGCGGAAAATCTGCAATAAGAAACGTCAAAAAAAAACGTGATAAAATTTTGTGACGGTCATTTTATCGCTTCTGACGATATAATTATGTCGTTTTGTCGATTGGTGCTAATATGTGAACCGAAGTAAGTCATGTCGTTCCGTCAAAATACGAAGAAATCGAATAGGATCGATAATTTTATCACGTGTGGCATGTTATCCCTGCTGCGCAGGTTGATTTCGTCATGAATAAAGCGATAGATTTGCGATATATTCTTCATCACTAAGAAACTACTAAGAGTTACATACAGCATCTTCCTTGTTTTCATTTTTAATGTGAGTAAATGCCACGGAATAGAAGAAAGAGGATGGACAGGCCCTAACTCGCATATTGTATGAGAACCGCTGTCGCCGGTTCAACCCCACTCTCTTTTACTACTACTCCTGCAAACGGATAACTACGATAGCTCTACTGCTTCTCAAATTCCATACATCATCTCCATAGGTACCTCTTTCCTCCGCGCCAGTTTATTAAGAAGAGACCTATGCCAAGCAGTGAGATGTATATAGGCTGTTTATGTATACACTTTCTAAAAACAACAATATAAAGCACCTATATTTCCATTCAAAGCCTTCCCAAGCGATCGCAAGAAATAAGTAATGAAAGATTCAATAAAATCAAGTATCGAAATTCATATTTATATTTATAAATACAGCGGGCACTTTCTCAAGCTCGACTTTGTCTATTGGCAATCTGTACATTTTCATTCAAAGGCACATAATTCGCTTGTGCGTCCGCGCACAGCCCGTCACGGCATGAGTGATAGTGTGATAACGCGGCAGATATGAATTGATATGACTTCCTTTGAAACAGGTGTTAGAAGTATACGAAGTATACGAAGGTAGGTAGTGCTGTTCAGGTAGGTAGTGAATATACGTATGTAAGTAAATATGTTTATGTTTAGCCGGTATTTTATAATTTGTGTCATTTTACAGATTCGAAAATAGGTACACATTATATTTCAATAACGCCTCTTGGTAATCATCAAATTCAAAGACGCTATTTAGAGGCAAGGAGATGGCGGCTGAGTTCGTATAGAGACCCAGGCCAACCGGGTATAACGTAGAACCCTTGAGGTGGTAGCCATCGGTACGGCAATGCGGGACGGAAGAAACAAGTCACAGGGACTGTAACCTGGAACCTGACAGAGGGCAGTAACTGTCAGTACTATTCAGAGGCGGACGACAGTACTCCTAGTACGGCTTTGAAATAGACTACTCTGAGCGCCATCCCACTCGCGTCAGACAGGTCGGAAGGCAAGAGGGAAACCACTGCCCTATTTTCCCCTAAAAAGTAGCATGGAGAATGTTATACCGACAAAAATGTGGCTCTTAAATTAATGATGATGATGATGGTAATCAGCGCATTTCCGAGAAGAAACGAGTGCTAATTTAGATTTTTATCAATACAATATATTGCATCATCATATGTATGTCGATCTGAACGCCCCAGGTTCAATTCCCGGTCGAAGCATATTACAAGAATCACTTTGTGATCTGTAGTTCGATTGGGACAGTGCTAACTAATAACCCTATCGTCCGAAAGTAAGATGACTGGAGCTTCGGAGGGCATGTTAATCAGTCGGTTTCGGCTAATATTTACTTAAGTAGGTAATCGTTATACGGGCCATGTTGAGAGCTTTTGGTGGCTCACCAGTGTGATGAGGCCGGTCTGACCTCACAACCCTCAAGAAAGTGTTGTCGAATAATCGATTACAATTATTAGATATAATCGATTATATTCATATATAATTATCGTTAGAATCAATTTAATCAATAATATCGATAGTACCGATAGGCATATCGATATGTAGATTTTTTAGGGGATTCGGAAATAATAGACTATTAATCGATATTCAGTCGGTCATCGGGCAACACTGCTTCACGAGTGAAAATCACCGTACGGTTGTTAGTACAGTCATGATAATGTACCCACTTTAGGACTATGTCGCACTAACATATTTGACATTTAGTGAGACTTACTGTTCAATTTGTCAAAAAATTTAATGTGACGTGGTACCAAATGTGTATATCGTGGCCATATCATAGAATTGATCATTTCATGAAATGATCGACCATTTCATGAAATGGTCGTATTTCATGAAATAGAACAACATTCGTTGGCCACATCATGATGTGGTTTGGCCAGATCAATGAACACAAAACGTTTAACGATATGACCAACTAAATGCATGATTACTTCATGATATGGCCAAACGTTAGCGATCATATCGTAAAATAGTAACATTATCCACCGGTAGTGGCGCTGGTGTCGCTTTGTTTATGTTTTGCATAATGGCGGCGGACAATAATTATTCTTGTGTGAACGCGAATAATACGAATAATAATGAGCAAATACAAGATAAAAGTGCAGTGAAGCAATGTTTTGACACTAAGGTGAAAAGAAAAACTCGTATTAACAGTAGACAGCAACTTTATTTTTATTTTTAGGTTATATGGCAAATAATGAAGGTCGAGTGACCACGCTACGTAAATCAATGGACTATTATTGGATTTCAAAATGTGATATAATTAAAACTGCGAATGAAGAGATATTAATTTTAAAAAAGAAAAATATAGACGATCCTACTGTCCGTAAAGTTTCTTTTTTTGACGTGACTTATTGTAGATTTGCCGCAGATGGCATTAACTACTTGAAACGGGATTCTATTAAAACGCATAAATGTTTTTGTCATAATTTAAATTATCATAATCCTTTTTTTTATAATTTTTACAAGGCATAACGGTAGGTTAGGGTGCGGCGGGGGTGGCCCTTGGGCCACCCCTACGCCGCCAGTATGTTTATCTTACACACGAAAAGTATACTGAATGATGACCAATGGCATGAAATAGTGTCAAAAAATATGACGACGACTTCAAAGCGAGATGCAGTTACGGCGTATATGTCAACTACATCAACACTCCGTTAATCGAAAATGACTTTTTAATTTTTATTTGACTTTTAAACATTTTTGTACTTTGTACTAGAGTAATACATTATTTCCTACCTTATTTCGCGTTTTTATTACACCACTTATCATGGACACCCTACATTTATGATATGGCCAAACGTGGATGGAAATATCATTAAACGCTGACGTTTAAACGATATGGTCAGTTGAAGTTGGCCATTTCATGAAATACGACCATTTCATGAAATGGTCGATCATTTCATGAAATGGTCAATTCTATGATCTGGCCACGACATGTATACATATTAATGCTCGTGACCGTACGGTAACGACAAATTGAACTGTAAGTCTCACTAAATGTCAAATATGTTAGTGCGACAGAGTCCTAAAGTGGGTACATTATACGTATTGCTCATGACTGTACATCGTATCAAAATTGGCTGTAAGGTGTCTTCTGATTTGCGGCTCTGCCCATCGTATTGGGGGCTCTAGGCGTGAGTTTGTCTACGGTGTATTAGTACAAGTCGATTTTCATAAGACTGTTTACGAGTTCATGCCTCACGAATAGTACGAGTAATGTCTGTCGCGAACTTATGAGGCGTGTACTTCATTTATTAAAGGCTCGGAAGTGACTTTGTATAATGAACTTTATGTCTATACTTTATGTGAGATATTAGCCAAAAGCTAGAGAGGCGAAACATATTGATCGATTCATGATAGTATATGATGTTACTGTAAAAGCTCGAACTACGGTAAATCTTAAGATTTAAGTTGTAAGTCTTAGGATTTACGGACTTGAGTTGGTAAATGTAAATATTCCTGAAAATACGACGACTTTTTCGAGCTTTTACCATTCGAATTCAGTATATGCTAGGTTTTACCACTGTCATCTGGAAGATGTTGGTTTTAGGAATAAAACAATAATTCTTAATTATTTTCTTTAATGAACTATTAAACAAAAGAGATACGTAATAAGTACAACCTAATACCAATTTATTTAAATTATTTTGAAAAAAAAAAAACACATTACGTATAATGTTTTGTTTTGTTTTTTGTTTTCAACATTTACCGTGCCATTAATTTAAATTCTAAGATTTACCAACGGAATGGTGGTAAAAGTTCGAATCGCAAACCTTTTGGGATATTTACCATTAGGAATTGGTAGATCTTAGGTTTTACTGGAATATCTTAGGATTTACTGCAGTTCGAGCTTTTACAGTAACATATATACATACATACATAAACTCACGCCCATGTTCCCCGATGGGGTGGGCAGAGCCACAAATAATCAGAAGACTATTTGCAGCCACTTTTGATACATAGTCCTAAGATGGATAATGATGAATCGTATGGTGATAGGGGGATCAGCCTAGTAACATATATAACTTTTATAATATTTCAAATTGGGGATGTCAGAGGCACAGCCATAGATTATACATACATGTTATTACCAGAGACTCTTTCCTGCAGACAAACTGTTTAAACAGTTTTGCAGGGCATACATAAATTGTACCAACTTTGGTACCATGTCACATTAACTTTTTTGACAAATTGAACTGTAAGTCTCACTAAATGTCAAATATGTTAGTGCGACAGAGTCCTAAAGTGGGTATATTATATTGCTCATGACTGTACAGGGATAGAACGGAGTTGATACGTTGCAGTGGGCACAGAGTCCGGCACGCGCCGGTCCGTCCTAACACGGTCCTAGCACGGTCCTAGTACGGTCCTAGTATGATACAGTGCAGTGGGCACAGACCTTAAGGAATAACTGGATAATAATCTAGCCTTTAAATGGTTCTATTGACGAAGAGAAGTCATCGAGATATATAGTTATGGCATTTCCAAAGAGAATTATATTTCCTCCATTGCCATTGCATTATTTCTCAATGAAGGCTCGTGTGTAGGTATGTCAATAGAAAGCAATAATTCCAGTGAAGGTTTATGCGTCCTCCACTCAGCTATTAGTTGCGAAAATTCATAAATGTCAGCACACTTTCTAGATTCTTAAAATTAATTAATTTATATATTTATTTATACAGAGTGTTAATGAGATCGTAACGAAAACTTTGAAGGAAGATTCAGACCATGATTCTGAGTTGATATCAAGTGGATTTTTATCAAGTGGGCTATCAGGTGGATTACCAACCTCAGCAACCCTGGTTTCAGGGTAACTATCGAGCCGCCAAATGCCCCTGACTTGGCTCATGTAACGACCACATACTTATATCAGTAAGTAGTAACAGGGACCAACGGCTTAATGTGCCATTCGAAGCACGGATCATCTTACTTTCGGACAATCAGGTGATCAGCATGTAAATGTCCTTACCAAACTAGCGATCACAAGGTCTCTCTCTCTCTCCTTGGCATTTATTATTCCCATCTGATTGTGGGGTCTGCCTTCTAGCGATCACAAGGTGATTTTTGTGATATGTCCCCACCGGAATTCCAACCCTCCGGATTGTGAGCGCAACGCTTAACGCTGGACTCAATAATCATATTATAATCATGTAGCTTTTAGGATTCGTGCCCAGTTATATTGCCCTTATAACATGGGACTAACAGCTGATGAGGATTGGATTACTATCTACCTTACCCCTCTGCGATACAGCTCTTACGATACTAAAAACTAAATTCTTGATGAAATTTATAACTTTAGAAGCAGGAATTATCACTAACACACATCATAATCTCCCTAGCATTATCCCGTTTTTCACAGGGTCCGCTTACCAAACCTGAAGATTTGACAGGTCCTGTTTTTTACAGAAGCGACTGCCCGTCTGACCTTCCAACCCGCGAAAGGAAAACCAGCCCAATACAAGTTTAGTCACATACATCCGAAAATGCATTTCTCGGGAATGTGGGTTTCCTCACGATGTTTTCCTTCACCTCTGAGCACGTGATAATCATTTATGATCCAAACGTGAATTCGGGAACAAATTCGACATACTTTGGTTTAGGCCTGTGCTGGATTTGTGGCGTTACCGGTATTTCTTTTACACTTAATTCGTTCTTAGAGAAAAATGAAAACTGTTAGGTTCTGGCAAAGTTGTTTTATCCTTTATTTTAAGCTAGTGTGTTTCATATAAACGTAGATTCGAACCTGCGACCTCAAAGTGAGAGGAAAGTGTTCTACCAACTGCACTACCACGGCTCGACAATTATCACCGACACACGTGAACGATATATCCTTTTAAATGCTTGTTGCTTTAATGATCATATCGTACTAACGGTACGGACTGGTCGGGAAGCCTGTGAGTTTCCTACTTACATATTGCCTCGGCTTTCGCTAGATTATTCAAATTGATTATGATTATGTCACTATCTTACGGCTGCTTCAATAATCTATCCGCGGTTTTCCTTTACTATGTTATTACCCGATTTCAGCAAAAAGGAGGGTTATGTATTTGACCGCTATGTATGTATGCATGTCTGTTCTAACCTAACTTCTAAACCATCACTACAAACCATGCTAGAATTTAACAAATGAGGTGTCACAAGAAGTGTCTTGATTGTCCGTGCTTCGGATGGCACGTTAAGCCGTTGGTCCCGGTTACTACTTACTGATGTAAGTAAGTAGTCGTTACATAAGCATGTCAGGAACCTTTGGCGGCTCAATAATAACCCTGACACCAGGGTTAATGAGGTTGGTAATTCACCTGACAACCCACACGATAGAAGATTGTCCGGTGGTTACAGTCTATGTGATGACGTCACGTTAAATTCAAAGTGGAACCCTCTAGAAGATATTTTTAGTGAAAATGATCATCAAAATGAATTTAAAAGTTTAAAAACTAAAGCTCCAAAAATCACGCTCCAAAAAGTATGAAACAAGAAAACAGGTAAGTTGTATAAGTATTTCTCTGAAATTCTTCCGAATAGTGATGTTTAGAAGATAGCTATGGTCGAATGCCAATCTGTCCTAAGAGTTTGCTTATCACGGCATACGACCACGGGTATCTCCTAAACATCACTATTTGGAAGAATTTCAGAGAAATATACATATTTTCTTGTTTCATACTTTTTAGAGCGTGATTTATCCGTAGTCGGGTTTTAGTTTTTAAACTTTCATTTTTATATCGGTGATTTCGACTTCGTGAATTGATGGTTGGATCGAAAATGATTGATATCATGTGGTTTCCGGGATTTGTGGCCGTTTAATGGCAACAGGCTCACCCTCTATTACATGACACTGAAATATGGGTTTATTCCGTGTATTTCCTGTACACTCAGCCTACCCTTTCTGGGATACAGGCGTGAAGCTACATCACGTTTTTTTCCCAAACCGCAAGCGACACATTTTAGTCGGTATTTTTGTCCACCAGAGTACTGACATAACATTTTTCTTTCACAAATGAGCTACTCGATATTAAATTACAAAATCATTCACACAAAGTACGGGAAATATTTTCTATTTAGCAGAAAACTGGTCTGGATATGACATGTTACACGTAGTTTAACCATAGATTAAGTAACAGCCAGTAGCGACAGAGAGACGTAATTACCTACACCTACGTAGCCTCAGATGGACCGGATCTGAGGCCTGAGAAAGTATCTTTTTTATACCTGGACAGACAGAGATAAATGGGTACAGTGCTTCGACCGCTTAGCGAATATATGAGATATATTTCTAGTAAAGTAGTATAGATAATCTTAAGGAAATCTGAAGCCTTGTGTATACTTTTAAAAAATATCAATGTAAATTTTCTCTTTGTATACTTATTGATAGAAAAGAATCGAACGAACTAATCTCGACTAATCACTATGCTAATGAACGTTAGAACACTAGCTTACGTACATTGACAGATCTAATTCCTACCGCGCATTGAGTAAGCTTGTGCTAAGTTTTGTCAATTATTTTAATGGACAATTATAATTATTATTCCCCGAAAATTCCGCCGATTTTATATCGAAGCAACTCGTGGTTGACAAATATAATTAATGAGCGACTTTCCAATCGGCGTTCCCCAAAAACACGATAGATGGCATTGTTAAGTTTTTTCTCCGTTTAAACTTCTAATTTCATGGATAACAGACATAATATGCATCTTTTATCTTAGTTTTTGAGTATAAATGATGACCCTTTTTATTACACCACAATTTCCACCCATTATTCTTCATCAGCCCATTAACGTCCCCATATTGCTGGGGCATGGGTCTTCCCTATGGATGGATAGGGAGAGGGCCTTAAACCATCACGCGGGCCCAGTGCGGATTGATAGTTATTAACGACTGCTGATGCAGCCAGGACCAACGGCTTAACGTGCCTTCCGAAGCTCGGAGGAGCTCGAGATGAAAACTTTCTTTTTTGTGGTCACCTATCCTATGACCGGCCTTTGCGAAAGTTGCTTACTTCAACAATCGCAGACCGAGCGCGTTTACCGCTGCGCCACCGAGCTCCTCACCATTATTATTCTGATCAAAATAAAGAGAAGCAATATAGGTAGGTAGCAACATGTAATATAACACATGTTTCCTTTTATTTCTGTCAGTTGTTATCTCAGTACTCACACTTTTCACACACATGCAATACCTACTATTAAACAGACGACCAGTTCAGTAAATTCATAAACATATTTCTCTTTTTTATTTATTTGTGGTAGCTTGTAATTGGCCTTTATTTACTACTAAGTGTAACATTGTGTGAATTAAGCTGTAAGCTCCCCAAACAAAAAAAAATAATAATAAATAAATAAGATAGATTTTTACAATTGTCTCAATGCGTGGTAAGTATAAGATCTGTCAAAGTATGTCAGCTAGTAGCAACGTTCATCATACGTGTTACTAACCTATTTGTGACGTGATTATAACATTGTGTTGTCCTACTTTTAGGTAACTTTTGCAACAGTGGACTACCCACCGAGTATTCTCTTCGAAGAATCTATCTTACATAAAATCGGTTTTTTACGTTTGTAAACAGTTTTCTTCGGAACTTTGACATTGGCAGAATCATCGTTCAGCAACGATGCAGCCATAAACATTTTTTTTTGTTTTGGTTTTCCCCGAAGGGTAAGGCAAAGGGAACTATGCCCATACAGCCATGTCTTACGTATTTTTTTTTCTTGATGATTAATGAAATGATGAAAGGTGATGAATGATGATGATGAAACCTAAGCCCCCACCCTCGGAGTAGACTCCTACTCCGAACCCCAAACGAATTAACTCAAAAGTCCGCATAAACTTTTCAGTTATGAAGCGGCTTCCCGGCACGAAGCGAAAATAGGCAGATACACTTTGTTCATTGAATACTCCAATATAATAACACTCGCGAATGTCTTCTGACCAACTTAATGCGATCATTAACCACAAAACACCACTTCGTATTAATTATTTAGATTACTCAACGAAGAAAGCAACTGTCCCGTTCCCGTTTCCCGCCAAAAAGCCCTTATAAACAGTAAACAGTTTTCTTCGGAACTTTGACATTGGCAGAATCATCGTTCAGTAACAATGCAGCCATAAACAACAAGAAAGAAAAGAAAACGTTTATCAGCATAGTAATGGATCACTCGATATTAGGTCGATCGATTCTTTTCTAACACTACCTTGTAGTTTCAAAAAAAGAACACGAACCGCGATGTACCAGCACTATAAATCGGATTGACAATCGCGCGAAAACAGAGTGTAACGACACTTGTATATACAATTGCGGATCCCACTACTAATTTAGTCCGCGGCTCCATATACAGAGTCCAGAGTGCTAAGAGAGCACTTGATCGGCATTTGTATGAGGGTATAGAAAGAGTCCTTTGACGAGGACGCAACCAAATAGGGGGTGCGCTGTGAAAAATTTGCTACTCAACGTCACTTAATTGGGTGTCGCGTTTTTGTGTGATACACACGGGCTTGAAGAATAAAGAATAATACAAAATTGCCAGGAACATTTTACATTTTTCTCTAATAACTAATTAAGTATGATAAAAATAAGCTTGTGCTGTGATGGAAACATGCTATGGTACCATTCAGCGCTGGTTCTCGGTTATTATTATTAGCTAGCACTGCTGAGCAAAGGCCTCCCCCATGTCTTTCCAAGTATCCCGATTCTGTGCGAGCTCTATCCAGTCTTTTCGATAACCGTCGAGATCATCACACCATCGTTTCCGGGGTCTATGGTGTCCGTCCTGTGGTACCCAGCGCGTGATGATCTTTGCCCATCGTTCCGGATGCATGCGCCACTCTCAGTTATTTTCATTTTATGCTGAAGTAATCGTCAAGAGGGACTTAGGACCACGGAATAAAATAAAGAGGTTAGAAGAGCTAAGTGAGCGTGAAACGCGCGCCATACAAGTATGAGCAAATACTTCATACTTCCACTTTGCACTGAACTCATCCGCAACTTTGCAACGGACGGAGCTCCGAAATTAAAAGGTCGTACATACATACATAAACTCACGCCCGTAATCCCTAATGGGGTGGGCAGAGCCACAAGTAATCAAAGACAACTTGCAGCCACTGTTGATACGAAGTTCAAAGATGGATATGATGAACCTTATGGTGATAAGGGATCAGCCTATCGCCCATAACATTAGTCCATCATGTTAGAGGACACAATCCCTCTGTCGGTTTTTACGACATGCCCGGGAAGACAAGCAGTTGAAGGTGTTCTATATTTTTTATTTGCTCCCAGAACAGTATAGAAGAAAAGCAGCATAAAAGGAATTGTGCGTTATAACCTGCAGAGCAAAAAAAAAAACAAATATCGACTATCATACAAGGACATCCCTCCTTATCACAGGAAAGTTAAAACCCTTATGATCGGCTATTTATCAAAAAATACTTTACTAAATATTGTAAGTACTTGATATTAATTTAGAATCATGAATCACCTGAATCATCCCCCTCATCGTTACGATGTCACTAACACGCTGTTTACATAGTAAGTCTCGGGTGGTCTTTACTTGGCTTTGAATATGGACGTTATTAAAATGTTGTATAACTTCAAAGGCCGTATGTACGATACTTGTCAGTGATTTGTTGAAGAAACGATTCTTTTAGCGCTGATGTGGCGTTGATCGCGATGTATGAGGTGTTCGTAGTATTGTCTCATTCTTTTATACACTAATGAGGAGTCAGTAGGGCTGCGGTTACACGCTGAGCGAAGTAAACTACAACGGGTAGCTGGTAGTGGCAGCGGGCGGCGGCAGTGGGTAGCGGGTTGCGGCAACGGATAGCGGGTTGCGGGAGCGGTTAGCGGGTTGCGGCAGCGGATAGCGGGTTGCGGCAGCGGGTAGTAGTTAGCGGGTTGCGGCAGCGGATAGCGGGTTGCGGCAGCGGATAGCGGGTTGCGGCAGCGGGTAGTAGTTAGCGGGTTTCAGCAGCGGATAGCGGGTTGCGGGAGCGGGTAGTAGTCAGCGGGTTGCGGCAGCGGATAGCGGGTTGCGGGAGCGGGTAGTAGTTAGCGGGTTGCGGCAGCAGATAGCGGGTTGCGGCAGCAGGTAGTGGTTAACGGATTGCAGGAGCGGTTACCGCCGGCCGCACCGTTTCATTCCACTTTATTGACCTGGTGACAAAAGTTTCTTTTTACCGTATTACTACAAAGCTAGTGATGTAAGTACGTAGTCGTTACAAGAGCCATGTCAGAGGCCTTTGGTGCCTCAATAACCTTGACACAAAGGTTGCTAGGGTTGGTTATCCACCTCCCAGGAAGGAAGATGACCTAGATGAAATGATTTGACAATAGCGGTCTTTGTTTTTACTTGGAATGAGTTCATCCAGGTGAAAAGAAGCGACTTTTTAAAAACTTGTGGAATTTTATCATACCTAATAAAAACATTTGCGCCAGGCGCCACTACGCGCGTACAATACTCTTTATTGCACTTGAATCACATTAAAAATACATTAGGATTATAATTAAATTGGTAGTACAACAGGCGGCCTTATTGCTAAGGTAGCAATCGCGTACCTGCTATAGTTTCACTAGACTTAATCATTTCAAATTCTTCCAAACAATTTAACTCAGTCAATTTCATATGAGACTACAAATACGTATAATTAATGAATATTCAAATTAATATCCCAAGAAAAATCAACATGACTCCTTTAATGACGTTTCGAATTAAAACATGGTATTGCTAAATCGTAAAACGGCGAATATGAAAGTAATAACTTGAAACGATCAAGCAGAACAGGCTAGACTAGACGCCCAGTTGAAGAAATAATCCTGGATTATGGATACAAGAGACTAGTTGATATATCCTATATTCAAAAACAGCCTTCGTGGTCTAGTGGTTAGAGCGTCAGGCTCACGATCTGGAGGTCCAGGTTCGATGCCCGATGGGGACATGGTCCAAATTACTTTGTGAGACTGTCCTTTGTTTGGTAAAGACTTTTCAGGCTTGAATCACCTGATTGTGAAAAATTAAGAAGATTCCGTGCTTCGGATTGCACGTTAAGCTGTTGGTCCCGGCTATTAGCCGTAAAAACACCTCCACTAACCCGCAGTGGAGCAGCGTGGTGAAGTATGCTCCATATCCCCTCCGGTTGATTGAGGGGAGGCCTGTGCCCAGCAGTGGGACGTATATAGGCTGTTTATGTGTATATTCTATATTAAATACCAGAAATCCTGTATTAACGACGGGCTACCTTCCCCAAAAATAATATAGATGGCGCTGTTCAGATTTAACATGATAATCTACTAATTTCTCATTACTCAGGTACATAATTATACCTAAGTAATTTTAATAGGTAATATAGGAAGGAAGGCACGTTAGTTATAGTTACTACTTACTGATGTAAGTTAGTAGTCGTTACATGAGCCATGTCAGGGGCCTTTGGCGGCTCAATAGTAACCCTGACACCAGGGTTGTGGGGTTGGTAATCCACCTAACATCCCACACGATAGAAGAAGAAGATAGGTAATATAATAGGTATTTTTTAAGAACATGTTTTATAAATAAGTAATTTTATAAATAAGTAAAGCTCTGACCAAGGAACAGTATCTTATGAAACAGCGGACCTTTTACCCAGCAGCGCTGTAGGAGTTTTTTTTTTTACGAGACTTATTGTTGATTTGCCGCAAATGACACTAACTACATGGCCGAAATACGATGGGATCAAAATGATCTATGACGCAATAAAAAAAATAAAGTAGTAGGTATGCTTGAATCATTATTATGAGTGTAACAATTATGACGATCAATGAATGTGAAGGAAGCAAGAGAAGTGTGTCAGGATCGAAGCAAATGGAATTCCATAGTCTATGCTTACCCCGGTGGGAAATTTACCGGGTGAGAGGAGCTTTGACCGGCCAAGTAGCTAATGATATTTGCTGCAAATCTATGCGTAAATTTATGTATGTTCAGGCCTTCACATCTTTATCAGATGATTCAAACAGCGTTTCTGTGGCAGCTTTTTTATGTATGTTAAGTATGTAATAATAGGACATATTAAGTAAATATTCTACTCTTGACGAAATAGAATGGAACAAATAGGGACCTTAATAGAGCCGCGTTGATACAAACAAATTGACTGAATGTCGCACCTTTGTAGAGCGACAGAACGGTTTCGACACTTAGAAAAAATATATTTAACATCCTCAGTGGTTTAGTAGTTACAGTGTTAGACTTACGATCTGTAGGTCCGGGTTCTATTTGTAGGGAGCGCTGGTAATTGTAACAAAACCCCACACAAATAATGAATGAACTGTGTTTAGGATATTATATTAAATTACAAGATCCAAACATTGAGACGCGTTGGTTTGCTCGCGCTAGAGATGTGACTGACCATAAATGGTAGACTATTAAGTATGTCCCATACACTATTCGCGATGGCGACATTGTTGAAATCGCTTTATGGGACACAAAAAGCTTTGGCAAGTCATTATAAGCTGGAATCACCTGATTGCCCGAAAAAGTTAGATAATTCCGTCCTTCGGAGAAACTGTAACCGTTGGTCCAAGTTATCAGCCGTAACAAAACCTCCACCAATCCGCAGTGAAGCAGCGTGGTGGAGTATGCTCCATACCTCCTCCGGTTGATTGAGGAGAGGCCTGTGCCCAGCAGTGGGACGTATTTAGGCTGTTTATGTGTGTACTTTGAGTTTTTTTTTGCATAAAGGATTTTTTACATTGCATACTCCAACACACTGTTTCACTGTGAGTTGGTGGATATGTAACCTAATGTTTTCTGACATGCAAAAAATAACTTAAGAGACCATAGCATCACACCTGTGTGCCCGGAGACGTAGGCATAGGTGAATGTATAGTACTCCACTCCTCGCCAACTAAGTTTAGGTAAGTCTCATATAGTAAGAGGCGATGCTATTGCCATTAACCGGGCACAATTCCTGGAAATCACGTGATATTAATTATAAAGTCGAACAAACAAACATACACATAAAACCCGTACTTATACGTATTGCACTTCCATGAATATACAGAAGACTATAGAGACCCGGAGAGGAAATATGATTGGCTACCTGATACGACACGATTCATTCATAAAAAACATCATAGAAGGAAAAATTGAAGGGAAGAGAGGAAGGGGTAGACCTAGGAGAACATTTCTCTCTTTCTCTATTTAAGAGCTGCGCTCTTGTCGGTGGAGTAACCGCCATTCCTCTCTTCTTCCCGCCAAAACCTTCACCTCCCGATACGACACGACCTGCACCTTCTCTTTTATTTGTTTCATAAATTAAACAAACATTAGGAGAACATTTATGAAACAAATAAAAGAGAAGGTGCAGGTCGTGTCAGGAAGTGAAGGATTTAGCGGGAAGAAGAGAGCAATGGCGATTACTCCACCGACAAGAGCGCAGCTCTTAAATAAAGAGAGAGAGTATATACATTTAAAAGTATCAAAACTAGTCGGTCCTCCTTCCGTATCAAGTGCGGAAACAATAGGGGGGATCAAGTGCACAATCGGCTCAATTGGCCGGTTGTAATTTTGTCCTATTGTCTCTATCCGTGTCCCGTTCCCACCGTCCCCTCTTGGTTTACTCCCGTTTCGCCTTGACGGTGGAGACTTCATCAATTACTATATTGATATATTCACGGCCTCCGTGGTCCAGTCCGTGAGCGTTGGACTCACGATCCGGCGGCCCCGGATTCGAATCCCGGTGGGGACATATCACAAAAATCACTTTGACATTACAGGCTGATCACCTGATTGTCCAAAAAGTAAGATGATCCGTGCTTCGGAAGGCTCGTTAAGCCGTTGGTCCCGGTCACTACTTACTGATGTAAGTAAGTAATCGTTACATGAGCCATGTCAGGGGCCTTTGGCGGCTCAATTATAACCCTGCCACCAGGGTTGATGAGGTTGGTAGATGATGAGAAGAAGACTATATTGTAAAATAATTTCTTTCTTATTCTTGTCCCCTGGTCAATGAAAATTGACTGAATGTAGGAATGATTGATTTATTGGTTCAATCTTCTTCTATCGTGTGGGTTGACACGCAAATTGTGAGTCGGCTACACTTGGGTGGCCAGCCTGATTACGCTTCTTGGCCCGCGTTTGGGCTAAATGAAGAAACCAGGCTTTGTCATGCGTTCCACAACCTTTAGCGATGATATTCCGCCACTGGTTGAGGTCAATCCATATTTTACCTTCTTCATTACATAGTATAAAACAAAGTCGTTACTTCTGCCCCTATATCCCTATGTACGCTTAAATCTTTAAAACTACGCAACGGATTTTGATGCGGGTTCTTTAATAGATAGAGTGATTCAAGAGGAAGGTATATATGTATCTTCTTCTTCTTATCGTGTGGGTTGTGTGGTGAAATACCATCATCATCAACCCTGGTGTCAGGGTCGTAATTGAGCCGCCATAGGCCCCTGACACGAGTCATGGTATATATGTATAATAACATCCATTAAATAGTGAAGAAATACTATTATTGTTGAGGTTTTTATGTGATGTCGTAAATAATTTCATTTTTCCTCAGTATTGCACCCGAGAGAAGCCGGGGCGGATCGCTAGTACAAAATATATTATAATAAAAATATTGTTTTCTATAGTGGGACTTTTTTGGTATGGATTCTCTATTGGGAATAACGGGAATTGACCTATGTGGTCTTCGCCCCTCATCCCGCGTATCTCAAGGGAGATCGTTACGTCCTTTGTGCCAACATATTTATGATGGTGATTACCGTACCTAATTTCATGGGGTTTCTTTTCCGATACTTTTGTCGTGAAGACGCATTCATTTATAAATGGATAGATTTGTTGCTATTTCGTACATTTGTGTTGTAAGGAAATTACAGAGTTGAAGTAATTTAGTGTTGTGTGTTGCAGTGTGTTGTGTTGGTTTGGAGCAGCGTGGTGGAGTATGCCCCATACCCCTCCGGTTCATTGAGGAGAGGCCTGTGCCCAGCAGCCCACTGCTGGGCTGCATACCTAAACAGCGTGGCTATACGTTGGGACGTATATAGGCTGTTTAGGTATGTATGTTATGTTATACATCCGTTTTGTTTAATTTGTAATTGTTTTGTGAAAATTTTAAATGATGTTATTCTCTTGTTTATGCCTTTTATAATAAACTATTTCTATTCTATTATATCCTTATGTATCAGTATCATCAAGTATAGGGTAGTGGTATTGGTGGTATTCGTATGTATGAATAATGTAATTGTTAGTATTAGTTGTAATAATGTTTAATAATTGTTTGATTTAATAATGAACATAGATTAAGAGTATTTTTCTAACACCATGTATAGATATATACAATTTATTATTGAGATACAGATACAGAAAGGCACAATAGGCGGCCGTATTGTTCATGCATCAATTTCTTCCAGGCAACCTTCGGTACAGGAAAATTTTGTACAAATTATAATAGTAGTAGTATAGTTGAAGACACGGCTTAAATATGTTTTTTTTTTTACCTGGTCCTAGCTAAGTATTGGTGTAAATATCTCCTTAGAAATTAAAACAGAAACCCGGAGGCCGCCGGTGGCTTAATCGCTCGCATTTAACACTACTACATACCGACTACGCCGAGATACGCTTCGCAACGTGTTCGCTTAATAGTGGCTAATCTAGTATATTTATTATCTAATAAATGAAGGCACATTACTACGTATATATTATATTATATTTATGTATAATATAAATAGTTAAATGTACTTATTTTATGTAGGTAGTTCTTTCAATTATTTATTTTGTTAGAATGCACTCACATCACTAATTTAAGAGCCACGCTCTTGTCGGTGTAGCATTCTCCATGCTACTTTTTAGGGAAAAATAGAGCAGTGGTTTCCCTCTTTCCTTCTGCCCAACCCGCTAACCCGCTATTATTATACTTCGCTACTACTATACTACAAAATTTTCCTGTACCCAAAGGTTGCCTGGAAGAAATTGCTGTATATTATGTTGTCCTTAAAGTATTTTATCTATCTATTTATATTACTTACTCTGTGCAACTGAATATTTTTACATAATACCAATAGGAGTCGAGCCTGTGGGTATCCCGTTTAACACAGGGTCCGCTTACCTAACCTGAACATTTGACAGGTCCGGTTTTTTTACAGAAGCCTGTCTAACCTTCCAACCCGCGAAGGGAAAACCAACCCAATACAGGTTAGGTCACATACCTCCGAAAATGCATGTCTCGGGAATATGGGTTTCCTCACGATGTTTTCCTTCACCTCAGCGGTGATAATTATTTATGATCCTAACATGAATTCGAAAACAAATTCGACAATTGGTTTAGGCCTGTGCTGGAATCAAAGCAAAGGCCTCCCCTTTTTTTTAGATTTTTTTTTATTGTAGATTTGTCGCAGATGGCATTAACTACTTAGCCGGACAAATGGGGAGCGCTGAAGGCTCTCACCCGGTACAACATAACACAACAGTTTAAGACAACAGGCCTGAGGGTGCCTAGTTGGGCGCGAACCTCGGCTTAGGGCGTCGTCTGAGAGGAAAAATATTTGAAAGAATTAATCGACCCTAGTGGGTCGATAGCGATAAGCGCTGAATGAGGAAAAAGGCCTCCCCCATGTCTGGTATTTAATATCGAGAAAATAAAGTTCTCGCATTCTATATTATGTCCTAAACACAACAATTTGAACGTCCTCTTATCTCGGTAGCCGAAATGCAAATCCGGCCATCGCACTCTTACGCAATCTTTTATTTATTTTTTGTATCTTTATTTTAAATGCTTTTATTTATCTTTTAAGGTACGCCTTGTCGTGCGCCTTGATTGCCTCCGTGAGTAGCGAACACTCCGATATTGTTCTTTGAAAGTTCTTTTAAACTGTTCTTTCAAAGACGCCGCTTGATTGAAAGCTTTTAAAGATATATCTGGACTGCGTGACCGTATTGTTTTAAGGTAAATGGTTTTATGTAGATGACCCATTAGAGTATAAATTGGGTTATTAAGTGAGCTGAGACGAAGTACCTATTTGGTGTTACAGGGTGTTAGTGACATCGTAACGAATACTAAAGGGGATGATTCAGACCATGATTCTGAGTTAATATCAAGTGGATTTTTTTTCGCAATTTTATTTTTTTTATATATTTTAAATTATTTTCAATTCTATAATTATGAAATGGAAAAATTCACTTGGTAATAGCTCAGAATAACTAGGTGAATCACCCCTCTGAGTATTTGTTACGATGTCCTGCACCAATTACCTGATTGTCTGAAAAAGTAATATGATTCCGTGCTTCGGAGCAGCAAACAACCCGCAGTGGAGCAGCGTGGTGGAATATGCTCCATATCCCCTCCGGTTGATTGAGGCCTGTGCCCAGATAAGAGGACGTATAAAGGAAGTTTATGTTTTTATGTTACCTATTTAAGTAGACTAAAAAGATTTAGCTTCAAAAATATTTCATTATATTATGCTAATAAACCTTCGTATGGAGTATAGCCCTCTATGGATGTGAAACTTGGACACTGACACAGAAGGACAGAGAGAGACTCGAGGCCTTTGAAATGTGGTGTTGGAGGAGGATGGAAAGAATAAGTTGGACAGAAAGAGTTACAAATGAGGAAGTGCTAGTAAGAGTAAGGGAAAAGAGACAAATACTGAGAATTATTGAGGACAGAAGAGGCAAGATGATTGGACACCTAATAAGACACGAAGAATTCATTAAAACATCATAGAAGGAAAGCTAGAAGGAAAGAGAGGAAGGTGAAGACCAAGAAGAGCTTTCATGGAACAGATTAAAGAAAAGGTTAACGTCGTGTCTTATAGGGAAGTCAAGGAATTGGCCTTTGATAGACTGGAATGGAAAATGCTACACCGACAAGAGCGTGGCTCTTAAATTGATGCTGCTATGCTAATATGCTTGTGAACAGCTAAATGCCCAGGTCACATTATTCATTTGAGTCCATTAATCAAGCAACTGGATTAGAATTCTACAGGAATATTGTGAACCAGCACTAGAATCTGCACTCTTTATTCGAGTGCTGGTTTACAGTGCTGGATTCAACCGCTGGAATGCTTACTGGAATAATGTGAACCGGCCATAATATTTCTTTTTACAAGCTAAAATATATAGGAGGAGGTACGGTCACGAGCATTAATATGTATAAACTTTGGTACCATGTCACATTAACTTTTTTGACAAATTGAACTGTAACTCTCACTAAATGTCAAACGTGTTGGTGCGAAAGAGTCCTAAAGTGGGTACATTATATTGCTCATGACTGAACTTTTTTGCCTCACATAGGCCGCTCCATCTATTTGAAACGTTCACCGTGTAACTTAAAACTAAATATCAACCGCTCTTGTGCAATATTATTTTTCGATAAACACATAGGAATTTTTGTACATAGAAACTATGGCAGGAAAAAAATGTGCCCCACATATGGTACATGCACATATGAGTTTCAAATTTATTGCCCCATATGTGGTTCATACACAGTGAACGTGTTACGTAAATAACATCCATGTAGAGCACAATTTAAATTCTAGGTCCTCACCAATTAGAAGCGTATATCTTAACTCTGGTGTGAGTAAAATGTAAAATGTCGCGTATTGCCAAACACCGGGGGCAATGAACGGTAACCTGATCTAAGGAACCTTCTCCACGGCGCGATTCGGTTTTGCATGGACGTGCGATATAAGAGTAGGGTTGTAAGTATTAGAACATAGTAACTATCACAGACAGTATTGTCACTTAGTGTACAAATGTTTGTAAATGTTTGTGTATTCTTATTGCGTGTGGCGTCCTTTTGTAACAAATAATATAGTTTCTTTTCTTTCATTAACAAAACGTTAGACGTATGAACGTTTTTTGACGATGTTGTATTTAAAGTCATGAGCAATATCATGTACCCACTTTAGAACGCTGTCGCACTATAATATTTGAAATTTAAGGAGACTTACGGTTTCATTTGCCAAAAAGTTAATGAGACATGGTTTCAAAGTGTATACATATTAATACTCGTGACCGTACATTCCCGGCAGTGAAATGGCGCAAATGTTATGTAAAAAGATCTTTATTACTTACCTAGCCTTTATGATGACAGGATCAGGGTTAAAAAAGCAGCCAATGTCCTTACTATTGAAGAGTTTTTACAAAAGCAACATTTCCACTTTGGAAATATTTCCGGGAACGGCACCTCACTGTCCTGGATAGGCTATCAAACACTTATCAAGAACTGAAAAAATAGACCATATTGATATTATTAATTCGTCAATTTGAATAATACAGGGTGTTAGTGACATCGTAACGAAGACTTTGAGGGATGATTGAGACCATGATTCTGAGATGATATCAAGTGGAATTTTCCGTCGCAAAAGTATGGAAAAGAAAATAACTTAAAAAAAAACAAAAATTTTCATGAATTTTCCGACTGAAAATTCCACTTGATATCAACTTAGAATCGTAGTCTGAATCATCCCCCTCAGTATTCGGTACGGTGCCACTAATACCCATACCTACTTGTATGGTTACAGTATGTACTTGTGCGGGGTGGAAGTGACATCATAACGAATACTGAAGGGGATGATTCAGGTGATTATTCTGAGATAATATGAAGTGGAATTTTTCATCGCAAAAGTATAGATTTTAAAGTAAGTAAAAAAAAACAAAAACAAAATCATGAATTTTGCAACGGAAAATTCCACTTGATATCAACTCAGAATCATGGTCTGAATCATCCCCCTCAGTATTCGTTACGATGTCACTAACACCCTGTATATAGATAGGTCTTATTCTTCTTCTATCGTGTGGGTTGTGAGGTGGATGACCAACCTCATCAACCCTGGTGTCAGGGTTATTATTGAGCCGTCATAGGCCCCTGACATGACTCATGTACTCGTACCTAACGACTACGTACTGACATCAGTAAGTAGTAACCGGGACCAACGGCTTAACGTGCCTTCCGAAGCATGGATCATCTTACTTTTGGACAATCAGGTGATCAGCTTGTAAATTCCTAACCAAACCAGGGATCACACAAAGTGATTTATTGTGATTTGTCCCCACCGGGATTTGAACCTGGAACCTCCGGATCGTGAGCACAACGCTCAACCACTGGACCACAGAGGCCGTAAGGAAGCATAATAAGTCTCTAATATTGCCGACTACCTAAGGGAGTCTCTGAGTCACCGGATCTTATAACCGAACAAGTTCTATCGAACTTTGTCATTTTTGAATTTAGAATCGTGTAATTTGGCGGATGAAGTCTCGGGTGAACAGGTAGTATGGATACATGCGTTTGTCACACACAAACCTGCTTAGCTACACCACCACCAGAAAGCAATTAGTGGTAACAAAACGTCTACCAAAACCGCATCCATATTTACATGAAACATTACAATAAATCACTCGATTCACTTTCCTAAATTGATATTGTAATCCGCTTCGTTTTGTTTTTGTTTCTTATTGAATAAATGAAGACGTTGCTGTGATGCGGCTTCGTTAAATTGCTATCTCCCGCACATGCGCAGGAGTAGAATAGCATTTGTTATTTATTTTTTTATTTTGATATTTGTCTTACAGCTTTGTATGGGACATACCTAATAGTCTACCATTTATGGTCAGTCACATCTCTAGCGCGAGCAAACCAACGCGTCTCAATGTTTGGATCTTGTAATTTAATATAATATCCTAAGTAATACAGTTCATTCAATTATTTGTGTAAGGTTTTATTACAATTACCAGCGCTCCCTACAAGCTTCATTTTATTGTAAAAATACGTTTGCTTTTTACCAAAATATCACCTGATGATTAGTGAAATCGGTTTCTGGTGTAAGGAGGTGCATGCTTATTGCTAACCTAGTAATATATACAAAGATCACACCTAATTGCTATTCTTTTCACTATTGAAACAGATATAAATTCAAAGAAAAAAAAATATTTTTCTTCTCTTCTAATCCCTTTATTCCCTGTTGGGATTTAGGGCTCGAATAACAGATTGCCACTCCTCGCGGTCTTTTGCAGCTTGCTCCCATGACATGCAGAGAGTTTTCAACTCTCGGCCAACCAAGTGTCGCCAGGTCTCTTTGGGCCCCTGCTTAAAACGTTTTCCACGCGCTCACCAGGTCAGAGCTCGTCCGGACGGTTGCTCCTGAGATCTTCTAAGGACATGACCAATCCACCTAATTACTATTGCGGAAGGTAAATCCCACGGAAATATCTGCCTACTTAGTAGATATTACTAAATGCCTATCCACTCTTATTTTGATAATGTTGCAAGTTTTTTTTTTCTTTGAGTTATATCTGCAATCAGTAAGCGTCCGTTTGTGTTACTATGAGCAGATGAGCTGAAATGGAACTTGACTATATGAGAGTCATATCCACTGACATATCCTCAGCAATAATGTTGCAAGTTGATGAATTATTTATAATGCTTTATGTTCTGCTACTAATAATTTCAGGCGTAAATTATTGGTACTTAAAATGTTCGACTCGTTTGTCGACTCCACAGTAGTACCTGTGCCACTTATCGTATACTCCGATACAAAATGGAGAACCACGATGCACAGAAGCTGACTTATGTCCTGTCCCGTGATATGTTCATTTTAACAATAAATATTGCTGGCCAATTAAACAGGGGACTGATCTTACAGGACGACACTGAGATTGGAGACACAGTAGCAAAAATATAACCTTAGAACGATCATAGTTAAAAAGTCATCTAATTAGAGATATTTTCATCAGAATTTACATCAGGTGAAGGATATTAGGATTACGAAAGCGATTAAAGCGAAGGTTGGTGGTAGGGCTGGCATAGAAAGACGTAGAAGGACGTCATCATCATCAATTTAAGAGCCACGCTCTTGTCGGTGTAGCATTTTCCATTCCAGTCTATCAAAGGCCAATTCCTTGACTTCCCTAGAAAACACGACGTTAACCTTTTCTTTAATCTGTTCCAAGTAAGCTGTTCTTGGTCTTTCCCTTCCTCTCTTTCATTCTAGCTTTCTTTCTATGATGTTTTTGATGAATTCGTTGTGTCTTATTAGGTGTCCAATCATCTTGCCTCTTCTGTCCTCAATAATTCTCAGTATTTGTCTCTTTTCTCGAGAATATCAATAGGTGTGGCTGCGCAAACAGCTCTACGCAAACGGCAGACGAAGTAGGAATATTCAAAGAAATAGTTGTTCCAATATCCAATGATGTGCCGTTCCCCTGAATGTTCCAAAAGTGGGAATATCCCTGTTGCAAAAACTCACAAATAGAAAGGAAAACATGAAACAGTAGGAGTAGGGTCCTGTGCCGGGAGGTTTTCTGGCTACGTCTTTCCCTCAGCGATACAGCTTCCGATTTTGTAGTAGTTTTACAGCTAGTTAAATAGTATGTAATTTTATTTTTGACGTTCAAAAAGCGCTGACTATGTAAGCCAATTATGAAGAATTTTTGTTTTTTTTTTTCTCTTTAATAGTAAAGACACTGGCACTAGAAATTGTCCTTTCTTGGACTCTGATGCTATCTACATAAAGGTTAGGCAAAAAAGATTTTTTTACTTCTTTAACTTTTGTTCCTTTTACTGACCACTTTGGGATCCTTCCCAAGACCGGCACAACTTTGCCAATATCCCTTTTTCTAATAGAAGCAAAAACAACAACACATAGGAGAGGTAACTATTAATAAATGCACATATTTTATATTATACACTCGCATATATAAATGTGAGAAAAGTCATTCGCTTCTGCAATCGTATGTCGCAAGAGAAATTGTTTTGCTGAATCGATTTTATCGATTAACTTCTCGATCTTATATCGATTATTTTTTATTCCGCTTTCGTCTTTTGATGCTGCCGTGTGATGTCTTTATTAAAATTGATACAATGTTAAATGCTCTGTAGTTTATCATAGCAGATTGGATTGTTAATGAACCTTCGAGAGAATTCCGAACAGTTAATTGAAGATCGCAAAACAATGTTCCTATGAAATGTTTTTGTTTAATAAATTGACGCTGTTTCACTGGATGGCTAAAGCCGTGATGGCTCAGTTGAGAAAACGCATGACTTATATGACAAGGTCAGGAGTTTGAATCTCAGTTAGTGTTTTTATATACAGAACTCTTCTTTTTCGTTTTCTCACGTGTAAATTGTGAGATTAACCACTGACCTCATTAACTCTTGTGTCAGGGTCTCTATTGAGTCGCCAAAGGTCTCTGTTATGGTTTGTGTAACGATACATACTTACTTACACAAATACCATAAGCATAGACAGTCTATATACCTTACTTCCCACTGCTGGGCACAGGCCTCCCCTCGATCAACCGGAGGGGGTATGGAGCATACTCCATCACGCTGCTCCACTGTCGGTTGGTGGAGGTGTTTTTACGGCTAATAGCCGGGACCAACGGCCTAACGTGCCCTCCGAAGCACGGAATATTCTTATTTTTTCAGACAATCAGGTGATCAAGCCTGTAAAGTCCTTACCAAACAAAGGACTGTCTCACCCCTCCGAAATATGAATCAGTTTCTTTATTAAATTAGATCAATTAACGCTGGATTGGGAGCATTTTTTGATATGACTTATTCTAGATTTACCGCAGAAACATTAACTACTTGGCCGGACAAATAGGGACCGCTGAGAGCTCTCACTCGGTCACTTAAAGTAAAAGGCCTGAGGATCCTACCTAAGTCAGGGTCTTCTGATTACTCGTTCTGCTCATCCTAATAGGGAGGCTGGCGTGTAGGGATGTGTGTGTGAAACCCTTTCCTTGCAATTAGGTTCTTACTCTATACAGTAGGTATAACATAACATAAACAGCCTATAAACGTCCCACTGCTGGACACAGGCCTCTTCTCCATCAACCAGTAGGATCATACTCCACCACGCTGTTCCATTGCGGTCGGCCGACATTTTTGGCTAGTAGCCGAGATCAACGTTTTCATAACAATGGACGTTCTCACAAAGTCATTTAGTCCATGTCATTCGGGAATCGAACCCGGACCTCCCAATCCGATCCCAATCCTCTAATCTAACCAATAGTCAGTGAAGCCATGATTAGAAATAACCAATAAAGTATATGACAAATCGTTACTAATAAAGACTTTATGTTAACAAGTTAGAAAAAAAAACCCAATTACATATCGATCAAAACTGACTCAGCAGTAGCGTTCCCACACTTACGGTAATAAATTTGGTAATATTTAATTCGGTAATATTTAAACTACATTAAGATATCTTGCGACATGGGAAATGCTATGGAATTCAGAAGCGGTCGCGCTATACGCATGTATGGTCAACAGTGACTTGCCTTCCCTGAGAATATTCCCACTTGCAACATTCCCGAGAGTTTTTTTTTTGCCGCAGATGGTATCTACTTTGCCGAACAAATGGGGAGCGCTGAAGGCTCTCACCCGGACAACGTTTAAGACAACAGGCCTGAGGGTGCCCAGTTAGGCGCGAACCTCGCCTCAGGGCGTCGTCTGAGAGAGAAAATATTTGAAATAATTAATCGACCCTGGTGGGTCGATAGCGATAAGCGCTAATTGAGGAAAATCGTCGACCACGCCTCAGGTCGGTATCGGGGTATGAAGTGTTTGGTGTCGCGAGCTGATTGGCTGCCTTTATGGTTAGAGTAATTAGATCGTTGGGATCGTATATTACGTCCTTCAATTCCCGACAGTAAAGAAGCAGCAACACTTAGGTATGGAAAAACGGCTTTGATGCCTAACCTTTACGCAGACAAGATAAGAGCACAAGAAAAAGCAATTTGAGAAAGAAAAGCAGCTAGTCTTTGGTATTAAAGAGTTTTTACCTCAGGAATCACCACTTTCGGATTATTCTCGGGAACGCCACATTACTGATGGTCAAACGATCATATTTCATGGTCGTTTTAGTGTTAACGTTAATGTTTTATCGGTATATACGAATCGTAAATCATAATAGTGTTTTGCGTTGTTTAATAGTTGATAGACGTTTAATGATATTTACATTTCTATACAGTTCTGAGCGCGAACATTAGCTTCATATAAAAAATGACGAAGGATCGTTCTTTAACGTTCTTTATGTAAAAAATGACGATTGAAAGTGTAACTATGTTACCTGCTGAATAAAGATATTTTGAATTGGAATAATAATAAAAAAATGAATAATACCCACTCCAGTTGATTTAGGGAAGGCCTGTGCCCCGTGAAACGTATATATAGGCTATTTATGTTTGTATTATGTATGCTTTAATTTGGCCTTACACCACAAAACCCCGGACCACACACAATGGCGTGACACAAAACATATAACAATATGTATACAAGCTCATAATAAAATCCTTCATCACTAAAAGTTCAGTGACCTCATAACCCATGCTCTTCGCATCAAGAAGACAATGAAAACCTGTACAAAAAGTACGAAACCCGCAAGATAATACATTTATAATACTTGGCTCTCGAATTGCGATTATTCGCGCCTGCGCACCGCCGCGGGCTGCGCCACTCTTTATAATTTGATCACATTTGTACGACGGACAATGCGCGGCCCAAAGCGCGGTAAGCGACAGGCGAACAAAAGTGGCGTGGAGTCGACTTATCATATTTATATTTATAAAATGTGAATGTTCGGTTTAGCCGTACGGGCATAAAAAGGGATAGACAAAGTTACTTTCACATTCAATAATATTACAATATAATACAGGTACGATACTTTATTGCACTGAAGGAACACCCAACACAATTATTACTAAGGTTGCAATTTGTTCCAGGCAAACTTTGGGTGATAAAATATAATTAAATAAAGAACAGTAGCGGGTCGGACGGTGTTATAATAAAATAACAGTTTTGGGCTTATAAGTAAAGCACAACGAGAATAGTCTTTGTTTACTTGATGGAGCGAGTTTGCCAAAAGGTGCCTGTTTACTCTGGCCTTGAAAGCACTCCAGGTTATATGCATTAGGAAATACAGAAGATTGCAGAGAATTCCACTCCCTAGCAGTGCGCATAATGAAGGACGATGCGAAACGCTTTTAGTATAGTTGGAATATCCACCAAATAGGGATGGAACCCGGCCATACGGCCGGACTTCTATAAGTCCGAAAATAAAAGTGGGATAGTGGGATGAGCTCGTGTAGATCGCGTGCACAGGCATGTTTTATCTGTAATAAAGTGTTTTCTGTAGCAAATTAAAAACTAGTTGTTTAAAAAAAATACTGATACCAGCCTAACAGTACGTCATGAGCAATATCATATACCCACTTTAGAACCCAGTCGCACTATCATATTTGACGTTTAATGAGACTTGCGGTTTAATTTGTCAAAAAAGTTAATGTGACATGGTTTCAAAGTGTATACATATTAGTACTCGTGACCGTACGTATCAACAAAAAAAAAGCACAAAACGAATATACAGGGTGTTAGTGACATCGTAACGAAAACTGAGGGGTGGTTCAGGCCATGATTCTGAGTTGATATCAAGTAGAAATTTCCGTCGCAAAAGTATAGAATTGAAAATAATTTAAAAAAACTAAAACAAATCTTGATTTTAACTCAGAATCATGGTCTGAATCAACCCCCTCAGTATTCGTTACGATGTCACTAACACCCAGTATTAGTAGGTACGGATTTAAATATTTAGCAACATAACACAGACTCCACTAGCGTTGTTCCACAGTGGACTCGCGACTCCTTCAGTGGCCCGCCTGGGGCACACAATGGAGCTACTTTTTCTCCACCATAAACATTTGTATTCCACCCGCACCCAGCCCATTACCGGCCAGTAGCCTAGGGCACCCAGATCATGCTGCCATGGACATTTTGGACAATTATTGGTTTTATTGGGTTCTGTTTGGAACACTCCTAATTTATATTTTAGGTTAGACTCTTTAACTTAAGTTTTATAAAAATTCTGACTCGAACTGGCCTTGAACCCGCAGCTCTTTTTAAGCCGGGACAAGCGTGTTAACCATTACACCAGCGGGTCCTCCTCCTGTCCATGTGAAATTCTGGGATATTTACGTACCTAACACACACGCACATTATAGAAGGAAAAATTGAAGGGAAGAGAGGAAGGGGTAGTCCTAGGATAACATTTATGAAACAAATAAAAGAGAAGGTGCAGGTCGTGCCGTATCGGGAGGTGAAGGTTTTGGCGGGAAACAGAGAGGAATGGCGGTTACTCCAACGACAAGAGCGCAGCTTTTAAATAGAGAGAGAGAGAACACATACGCACGCACGGATTTATACGTACTTACATCGTTTTTAAGCCGACCGTGTAGGTACTTGCTAAAACCCCCTATTCCGAGTAGTCTTACCAGTTGAACTACTGGGAATTTCCTTCCAAATAGACTTACTGAATAGTAAGACATCGCTTTTCCAATTGCAATTTATTTTTTATTTCAGACACTTATAATTGGGTCGTGTACTATGTTTAAGATAAATTATGAAATTGCGATTACTAAATAAAGACAGATTTAGAACTAACGAAAATCATTTTCTTTTTTCTATTTAACTTATTTATGGATTTTAATCAAGAAAAACGTAATAATAAGTCAGACATTTTATCACATTTATCTATGACTTCACAGGTTGCTTTTTCATACAAAATCCATAGTAATTTCGTGTTTTGACGTTTAGTAAAAAGTAACTGATTTAACTAGTTGGAAGCTACTTCAATCTTCAATTTGAGAATTTGAAGTAACTACAAATTGTCTATAGGGATACATGTGGCTTCTTTTTTTTTACGTGACTTACTGTAGATTTGCCATAAATCGCTGAAGGCTCTCACCCGGTATCACATGTGGCTGTACCACCCCTTTGGGACTACAGGCGTGAATTTTTGTATTTATACATAATTATCATTTTCAATAGTAGGATATACTTTAATGAGCCATAGAAGCCCAGTTGTTAGAATGTTAGACTCTCAATTTGAGGTCGCAGCTTCGAATCTCAGCACAGGCCTAAACCAATTATTTTCACATTCATGTTTGGATCATAAATGATTATCACGTGCAGTAAAGGAAAACATCGTTAGGAAACCCACATTCCCGAGAATTACATTTGGGAGGTATGTGACCTAACCTATATTGGGCTGGTTTTCCTTTCGCGGGTTGGAAGGTCAGACAGGCAGTCGCTTCTGTAAAAAACCGGACCTGTCAAATCTTCAGGTTAGGTTATCCGACCCTGTGAAAAACGAAATAACGCTAGGGAGATGATGAGTAGGAAATACTTTTCGCAGACTACTAAGCATTTCAGCTAAGCGTATTCAAAACGTTTTTACGTATACGAATTTCACAATCAAAACTAATTAACCAAAACCTCGTATTAGATAAAGTAATAACATTATTTCTTATAATTTGATAAAATATAAAAGTATATCGTGAAGTAATGGGAATTAAAACTAAATTTAAAAGCTAATATGATAAGAGTCACCAAAATCTTTCTCATTATCGTAAATTCACGTGAGAGATTAAATGAAGGAGGGTAAATGTTACTGTTATAGGACACGGCCCCGGTAGTCCAGTGGTTGAGCGTTGGGCTCACGATCCGGAGGCCCCAGGTTCGAATCCCGGTGGGGGCATATCACAAAAATCACTTTGTGATCCCTAGTTTGGTTAGGACATTACAGGCTGATCACCTGATTGTCCGAAAGTAAGATGATCCGTGCTTCGGAAGGCACGTTAAGCCGTTGGTCCCGGTTACTAATTACTGATGTAAGTGAGTAATCGTTACATGAGCCATGTCAGGGGCCTTTGGCGGCTCAATTATAACCCTGACACCAGGGTTGATGAGGTTGGTATTCTACCTCACGACCCACACGATAAGAAGAAGAATAGCACACGTCAATATTAGTTTTGAAAAAAATATTTGCGGGTTAATCTTAAGAACCACTAAACGAATTTGCATGCGATTTTTACTGTTCTGATATGCATTTCTTCAAAAAGATTAAAGGATAAAAAAACGGTTAGTATCACTAGTGCACATAATAAGAAAAGATTAATTATACTTTATACTAACTGCTGCCATCTGTCAGGTTCCAGTCCCTGTGACTTGCCCCTTCCGTCCTGGGTGGTTAAAAAGGCCACATTGAAGCAATTTTTTTTGCACTTTTAGATATACGCGCAAATGTCAAATTGCAATATTGCTTTCTTAGATGAATTTCTCCGATGTGGCCATTTTAACCCCCCTGCATGGCAATAACTACTTGGCGGGAAAAATGGTTAATGTTATATTCGTCAAATCTACAAAAAGTCGCTTATAAAAAAATACATAAAACAGGAAAATTATGCGTGTGGTATCGCTTTTTAATCCTGCAACAAAGTAGACCCAATTTAATATCCTATTATTTCTTCCGACCGCTTATTAAATGCTGGCCCATAATATGTGCATTAGCCCTACGCACGGTGCTCAAACGCTTATAATTCGAGTTTATTATGGGAATCCCACTATTATCATAGAGCGCTAAATAACAGTAGAATATTACCTTGATTGTTTACGACACCGTTTCATAATTGTAGTTTATTAGTTATTATTATAGGTTATATTATTGTCAGTTATTACATACGTAATGCTTCACGCCGTGATCCACAATGTGGTGGGCAGAGCGACAATTTGCGGTCTCTCTCTCGATTCAAGTTGTGAGATAGATTATGATCACATCATCACTAATTTAAGAGCCACACTCATATCGGTGTAGCATTCTCCATGATACTTTTTAGGGAAAAATAGAGCAGTGGTTTCCCTCTTGCCTTCTGCCCCGCAGTACTCTGTCTGGCGAGAGTGGGATGGCGCCCAGAGTAGTCTATTTTAAAGCCGTACTAGGACTCCAGACGTCCGCCTCTGACCCTGATTTCTGCAGACATCTAATTTTATTTGTATAAACCTATCATTTTCTTATCCCCCGATAAGGAAAGAAACAGATAAATTGAATACCGCTAATTTTAAAATGAATGCATAATATAACCCGGGCGAATTAAATAGGATTCTCGCTGACCTGTTGATAAGCCCAGGTAACATAAGTGGACTTCACGGCATTGATGGAAACGGTATAAACGGTTGTGTGAAATGTAAACTTCAATGTCACAACAATAGGGATATATACTAGAAGCTCAAAAAAAGTACGCGGCAGTACTGTTGAGTGTTCCTAAATTTTGTCAGTTCTCCATACTGGCCCCGATTCCTGCAGACACCTCCTAATTTTACTTTTAAGTTATACCTGTCATTTTCTTATCTGCCGAAAAGGAAAGGGACGGATGATTGACAGCTCTTAATTTTATGAAGAATGAGTAAATGAATGAATAACCCGGCCGAATTAAAAAGGTATCTCGCTGGTATGCAAACCGTTTGACGTGTGCTGTCAACATAATTCTGTCGGGTTATTGACCAATGTAAAATTTTTAGACGGTTGTTTTAGATTTGTGCTTAAAATTGGCGTGTGTTACATAAATTTTATGCTTGTCGATTACCCGTCCCTTTCCTTTTCGGCGGATAAGAAAATGACAGATATCACTTAAAATAAAATTAGATGGTGTTTACAGGAATTAGCACCACTGTCCAGCTCTAATTAGGTAGCAACAGGTACTCGTAAATTGCTTTTAAATGTGAAGCAAAGTGGAGTGTATCCCGTCTGAAGGGTGAGCTACGAAAAATTAAACCAGCCATCAGTTAGAAAAAAGCAAATGTGTGAAAATAAGTTTCCCTAAGATTTCTCTTATTCGATCTTTAGGGAATAAATATAACTATGATTTTACAGTTAAACGCTGCGCAAAGGGTTATAATGTACAAATATAACTAATACAATATATTTGTATGGAGATGTGTCAAAATTTAAGAACAGTCAACAGTAGCGACTCCTGATGGGAGAAATAGGCAGATTTTATCCATTTACAGTTCGGACCTACTAACGTAGACATAAAAAACCTGCCAGATAAACGTAGCAGTAAATTTCAAGTGTACATTACGAAGGTAATGGCATTTTAAATTCGGTCGGCATAACCTCTCATTTGGACGAAACAAAAGGTTGATCATCTGAATAAATTTGCGAAATTATTGTTATTTAACTCTGTCCCGCAGGCGAACACTGAAATTATCGAAGCCAGTACTACTGGTTTCCGAAAGAGATCTTTAGGGAGTTAAAAAGGCCACATCGAAGCAATATTGCTATTTGGCGTTTGCTAACATTGCGCAGTTACTTTTGTATGCGCAAAATATGTCAAATAGCATATTGCTTTTTAGATAAATAGTTTCAATGTGGCCTTTTGAACCCTTCAGAATGGATAATGAGTATACAGTAGGTAACATAGTTACACTTTAAATCGGCATTTTTATATAACGAAGATCTCATTCGCCTAAAACTACTGCAGCTTCTCACAGCCTGTATAGCCGGGTGTGTACTTAGAAATAAGTTAGCATTTAACAAAATTTGTACCTATTGGGATAAAATTCCTGCTTGAATAACTGCAAATATGATGTACGAAACATCAATCAGAAATCAGAATCATTTTTAATTATCACAGATAAACATGTTGAAGGTAAATTTAACACTTTTCAATCTTCGTCATTTCACAAAGTGTTATAGCTGAGGATATGAAATGACAAGAAACTGCAATAGTATTACATGTTTTAAGTCGAATAAGTGTAAAAATTAAAAACCGAATACGGAAAACTCGCGGTCAAAAAGTATGACACTATTTCTTTAGCTTATGTCCACTAGAGGGCGCCACATTAAATTTAGGGTGATGTCACATAGCCCATAATAGCGGACAATCAAGACGCTTCTAGTGACACCACATTTGTTAAATTCTGACAAGTAGGTAGTTTAAAAGTTATGCGGGAACACACGCACATACATACATAACTGGCCAAACATAACCCCCTTTCCGCTTCGCCGCGGTCGGGTAAAAAATACTAAACTTTATTGCACAATAACGGAAATATATTTGTATGTTTCTACTTAAACAACACAATGAATATAGTACATATGGGTGGCCTTATTGTTCCAAAGCAATTGTTTTCAGGTAACCACTACTAGGAGTAAGCAAAAAAATATGGATGCGAGGTACATAAATTTCTAAGAATACAAAATTCATGTCCGTTTTTTTTTTATTTCGATCTATCTACACGTCGTATGTTTTCATTAAAAGTAGAACACGGGTTTAGACATGAGATAACAGACAGACAAACAGAGTAAAGTTATACGCCTTTTCTTATTAGTACTTAGTACTAACTGTTACAAGGCATTAGTACGCGGTGGCAAACTAGATGGCGCTAGTTGTATTTTAGAACGCGGTATCGAAGATTGTTCACGGAATAGTGACTACCACCTAAATCGTCCCGTTCAATTTAAGTAAGATGAACCGTACAGGTAGCTGGTTACTACCTAAACTTTTTTAAGGCGTTGTCTACATGAGTCTCTTATGTAGACAGCCATAAAATCTTAATAAATGCGTACTAAATTAGTATGAATTTTACTGTATCTACCTGTCGACCAAAATATAGTTGATATGATATCTTTACAATTTACATGACTTTATAATAATAAAAGACAATCGCTCGTAATGTAATGAGTAATGACAGAGCTGAGAAATTAATTAGGTGGTTGTTGGTATTCAGGGTGTGATGATGACCAAGTGATCAGGGCCATAGGAACTCAATATTAAAATGACACAATGCCCCGAGTTTGGGCTTGTTTGAATCGTCTCGATGAGCACTCTGACCCTAGGTGGTTTTAGTAGTTGGTTTCCAGGGTCTGATGATGACCAGGTGGCCATAAGAATTCGACATTAAATTGTCGCAAGACCACCGAATTTGGGCTTGTTTGAATCGTCTCGATGAGCACTCTGACCCTAGGTGGTTTTGGTGGTTGGTTTCTAGGGTCTGATGATGACCAGGTGGCCATAAGAATTCGATATTAAATTGTCGCAAGACCCTCGAGTTTGGGCTTGTTTGTCTTGACGAGTACTCTGGTCCTAGGTGGTTTTTGGAGGTTGGTGTTTAGGGTGTAATGATGACCAGGTGGTCATAAGATCTTGCGATAAAAACCCCGAGAGCCTCGAGTTTGAGCCTATTTGATTTGTTTTATGAGTGTACTCTGACCCTAGGTTTGGTACTATTGCAATTTGTAACATTTGATGCAATAGACATTTATATATCGAGGTAATATATTACCTAGGTATTTCACACCTTGACGCGCTAATAAGTAAAAACTATATGTTTTTATTTCTTTAAATTGTTATCGCTTTAAAATCACGTTTATTGTGTCGGAGTAATTTTTGGATATATAATTTATTTTGTATTTTGGCTTTTGTGAAATAAATTATTTAACAAACGATTCTCGTTCGAGTTTCAGTGGTACCCAGTAACAAATTACGCACTTTCTTCCAAAGTGATCTTACACGCCTCCTTGATTTAAAATACGGGTGCGGGTACCACTGCAAATAATTGCAAATAATGTTTCAAAGTGTTTAAGCACTGCAATTTTCTGAAAAGCACCCATAATGAAATGGTCAAAAACCTGAATGAGAAGGAATAAAAACAACCAGCTTTTGCTCTATATTTTCGAGCTACGTTTTTAACGGGTTTTAAAGTTCCGCTCACGATCCAAGGGTCGAGTGAGTTCCCGGAGGCATTGTTAAAATAACATGATGATGATGATGTCCTCCCAGACGTATCCGTCGACGGCGACACCCTTAGCTAGTGTTAGCCTGGGTTCTTGCATGGGCGCGGGCGTGACTAGCAAAACCAAATTTAGTTTTGAAAGTCCTGTTGCAAGAAGCACAATAGAGAGTCCCATTTGAGTTATAAGTGTAGTGGTAGGAGGGCTTGGGTCGAGTTTTTCGGATCTGGTGTTTGGCGTTTGGTTTGTAAAATAACATAGTGTAGTAACGACGCGATTTATCATATTTATCCGTAAAACGCAAACCAAAGCACAAAAACAGAACGCAGGCAGAGGAAGACCTAGAAGGACTTACATTGACCAAATTGGAGATGTCCTTAGAAAAGGTGTAGTACGATCTACTCTGAACCGGCGTGCTGAAGCGATTGATGAATGGAGGAAGCAAAATGAGTGTAACAGGATCGAAGCAGATGAAACTCTTTAGTCTCTACTTACCCCGGTGGGAAATTAGCGTGAGTTTATCTATGTGTATGTATGTATCGTAAAACCTAGAATTTGCTGCGGTTAACATCTTCCTAGGACACCGTAGTTCTTCTTTTTCTATCGTGTGGGTTGTGAGGTGGATTACCAACCCGATCAACTCTAATGTCAGGGTTACTCTTGAGCCGCCAAAGGCCCCTGACATGGCTCATGTAACGACTACTTACTTACATCAGTAAGTAGTAACCGGGACCAACAGCATAACCTGCTTTCCGGATCGTCTTACTTTCGGACAATCAGGTGATCAGCCTGTAATGTCCTAACCAAACCTGGGATTACAAAGTGACTTTTGTGATATGTCCCCGCCGGGATTTGAACCCGGGACCTCTGGATCGTGAGCCTAACG
The DNA here is from genome assembly GCF_024362695.1 of Pectinophora gossypiella. Taxonomy (NCBI): domain Eukaryota; kingdom Metazoa; phylum Arthropoda; class Insecta; order Lepidoptera; family Gelechiidae; genus Pectinophora; species Pectinophora gossypiella. Next base: position 4,097,167 of record NC_065422.1, read on the forward strand.
CTCAAACCACTGGACCACGGAGGCCGACACCATAGTGGCGCGTCACGACAACAAATAGTGAACACTGAGTCTATAAATACGATTAATAGTTAACACGTTCACTATGTAACTGAAAATTAGATATGGACCCCTCACGTGCAATATTGATTAATACATTGTAATTTATGTACATAGACACACTATGACAAGAAAAATCAATCTGAAAAGCCTCCCGTCAGATTTTCATATTTTCCCTAGTGCCTCACATATGGGACATACACGTATGCCTTATATGTGGTTCATACACAGTGAACGTGTTAAATATCATAAATACTTACTTGAGACCTAAACCTAGTCAACAGAGACAATCTTCGTAAATACCAAGGTAACAAACAATAATTCTTCAGCAAACTGCAAACTACTGTCGAACTTAAGCACATCATAAATATTAATAGAAAAGTCGCAACAAAGCTTAGAGTTGAAGAGCTAATGCCATATAAATTCACTACCCCTTCTCTTGCACTAAATGACGACGCCTCAGGCATTTACTTCGCTATAACCAGACCAGTTTAGTAGACTTTAGCTATTATCTTCCCACTAGTTTCATTATGAGCTTTAAAATTGACAACGTGAAGTTCAGTATCAAACGGAGTAACATTCCTTTTGCAGGTTTTTTACTCAGCAGCATAACCAACCATTCTATTTCCATCGCCCTTAGTGATTTCTTCTCATAAAGCTCAAAATTCATCATCTGCAAAGTGTACTTTTACACCTTTTGTTTTCGATGCTACTGTTACCTTCACACAGTAACTTAGCTGAGAATTTATACCCACAATGGAATCAGCGCGTGGTTTCGTAGCCTGAAGCAGAATAGTGGTTAACTTATTGCTTGGTAGCGTTACTTGTTCAGAATCAGTCACTATCTCTCCATCTGGTTCGATTCTGACGTGCTTTACAACCAGGGCTGCCCTTTGATTTTCTTTTCTTTAATGACAGATGATTTATGTGGTCTTATGAGAAATTTGCTGTGCGCTCGTGTCCTGATGAGTGTGAATCTTTACAGTGAATTCCTTATCGCGTTTCTTCTTGGAACCACGAAGAATGAGATTGCGGTGTTTGCGCGTGATTCGTTTCTTTGTATTTATGAACGAGTTGATGTTCATGTCGGGTTCAAGATGATTTATTAAAAGGTCAGCGCTCGTTTAGCGGAGACAAATTAAATCACTCACTTTTTGATTGTAGATTCTGAAATTGATATCATTACTCAATTTCTTAACACCTGTGCGATACGGCGGCTAATTTTGAGTGCGTTTTAAATCATTTAAGTACTTTGGCATTTTTTTTTGTCTTCCTGATCATGTCGTAAAATCCAACAGAAAATTGTCTCTTTTCTAACATGATTTATATTTGTTATGAGCGAGAGACTGATCCCTTATGACCATTATGGTTAACGGCCTCCGTGATCCAGTGGTTGAGCGTTGTGCTCACGATCCGGAGGTCCCGGGAGAGAATCCCGGTGGGTACATATCACATAAGGTCACTTTGTGTGCCCGAAAGTAAGACGATCCGTGCTTCGGAAGGCACGTTAAGCCGTCGGTCCCGGTTACTACTTACTGATGTAAGTACGTAGTCGTTACATGAGTCATGTCAGAGGCCTTTGGCGGCTCAATAGTCAATAAACCACCTCACATCCCACACGATGGAAGAAGACCATAATAATATGGTTCCTCGTTTTCATCTTGGGACTTCGTATCAACAGTGGTTGCAAGTTGTATTAGATTACTTGTGGCTCTGCCCACCCCGTTAGGGATTACGGGCGTGAGTTTATTATGTGTCGTCGGCGCGTTCTCAATGTATGTATGTGTTAATGATGATTGGAAGCACATTCAACCCTACTTAACAAAACTTTACAGTGTCCATGGACTAACAAAGTAGTTTATGCAACGGATTGATTTGCGCGTTTATTAGATCTATCTCGCAAACAGTAGGAAGTTGCGACAATTCCTAGGGCGATTGTTGCCATGGTTACGCTTATGGTAAATTTACCGGGTTTTTGTTCTAGTAGTTATGATAGGGTAGCCTTAAGCTATGTAACCACTTGGCGACAATTGTCACGCAACATCTGACACAACATGTTTATGTTTGATCACACAATTTATATGTTACTTAGTTCATGTCATCATTTCCCTACCATTATCCCGTTTTTCCCAGGGTCCGCTTGCTTGCAAACCAAAATGGCAGGGGCTAATCAGAGGCGCCAGTACCACAAGACGGATGACTTTGTCTATAATGTAGTAGGGAAACTCTACGTTCATAGTTTGACTGCGATAGCGTTACTTGCTGCGATATATGATGCGTATTGCTTCATTTGTATGATTACCTACATGATTTTACATTTCATCGTTTTTCACAGGGTCCGCTTACCTAACCTGAAGATTTGACAGGTCCGGTTTTCTAAAGAAGCGACTGCCTGTCTGACCTTCCAACCCGCAAAGGGAAAACGAGCCCAATACAGGTTAGGTCACATATCTCCGAAAATGCATTTCTCGGGAATGTGGGTTTCCTCACGATGTTTTCCTTCACCGTTGAGCACGTGATACTCATTTATTATAACATGAATTCGAAAACAAATTCGACAATCATCGGTTTAGGCCTGGGCTGGATTCGAACCTGCGACCTCAAAGTGAGACGCAAGCGTTCTACCAACTGGGCTACCATGGCTCCATGTAAATAACATAAAATAAACTCAAGACTATCTCACAATAGAAGTAGTCAGAAGTACATCCATCGCAAGTTGAACTCACCCCACACTTCACCCAGCTTTCTGTTAGGTCATGTAAGCACTGACAAATTATTGACTGGCTTTCGCAGGTGGAGGTTGGAAGCAAATACGTCTTGGTAAGCCTATCACAGCGGGAGCATCCATTTCAAATAGCTCTTCTTCTTCTAGCTCGATTTTAACAAAAAAGGAGCGCAAAATTAAACACAATTATTTTTATAATTCCGATCTTCGGTCGAACTCATCCAATCACGTCACAAAAAGGCTATCAAAGCAGTAATATACCAATATCCTGTCCACAATTAAACAGTAGGCTAGATCTTCAAGCAAAAAACGTACTAGAATATAATCAGTTTAGACGATCAACGATATATCACATAGACTCCTTATCTCCTTATCGGCCCGTCGTGTCAGTGCGTTCCATTTAGGATACTTACTTTTATTATTATTATTATTTTTATGATTTTGGTTTGATTTTCTTTTGTTTTGTTAATGAATTTTGATCTTGGTTTTGTTTTTGTTTTTTTTTTGTGTATTGATTTCCGTGTGGTTCCTGTCCTGTGTTGAACGTAATGTACCTGTCCGTCTGTGTCTGTGGTGTCCGGAAGTAATAAATGTTTCTTTCTTTCTTATAATAGTCGAACGGGTTACGTCTACACATCTGACAAATAGATCTGATATACCAAAGATGCCGCCTGAAAATGTTCGACCAATCGCGACCACTTCTGTCATATTTTGAAGTGTTTATTTATAAATTATGAAAAACTTATAGCACACCCCGGACACTTCATACAAAACACCTCGTTTTACACAGACACTACACACAATGACCTTGTCGTACACGCGCATATGTGTGTGTGACGTCTGACGCCATACGATTGAAGACTAAAGTAAGACCGAGGAGGGGTGAGGTAATCCTAGCGAAGCCGCTAGTAGTGGATGGAGAGTTACCGTAGCCAGGCCAATTTAGCAAAATAATAATGTACGAGTGTAATTAGCCAATCTGAATAGTAGTGTCACGGGAAAGAAAAATCTCCCATGACTCGACTGGTACTGCCAAGCAAGTGCCTTGGGAAACAAAGGCAATGCGATGGATGCATTTCCGTCTAGCCCGAATGCAGATAAATGAAGATAATCATGAGCTTGTTATGTTATTTTGGAGTAAGGAGCGCGACGAGTGGCTGTCTAACCATACAACTCTTTTTTTTTGTATGTTTTACTGGTTTTCCTGTGACATGGACATCACAGATGTTTATTAGTTTTAGTTAGTTTAATATTGATATAGAAGGCTTTTTTTTTCTATCATTTCTCTATAGATTTGTCCAGGTACGTACAATGTTGCACGCACCTTTCGTCAAACCGTGGTGTGTGCGCACAATATATGCTTTTCTTCTTTTTTTCTTCTCACATGAATACGTATCCTCTTTTTTTTGTATAAATCGCATAGCAGAACCATACAACTCTGTCCACCCCTTCAAGGATAAAAACATGATGCTATGTTTATGAGCGCATGCGGTCTCTGTCTAGCTCGCATGCATGAGGTAAGACGATACGCACTTGACACTGCATCTTCGTAGTGTCTGGGTAAGAACAACTTTTACGTCCTTAGCGTGCAGGTGTCTACTCGGTTGCATCACCGATGTTTTAGACGTAGTCGCTGGGTTGAAATTAAGCCAATCTATTCACAATATCGGGTGGGTGCACGTAATTCAGGTTTCCGTCAAGATAATAGCCGATGGCAATGACGGTGGAATACTATTATCATGTCGCTTACCCTGGTACGTGGTGTTCAAAGATTGCTATGTTGGGGATTTCATTTTTTTTTAATCCCTAGTAGCTGTTGCTAGGACTTTGATTGGAGTTTCGGCGTAAATAAGCTTTCCAAAAGTCCGGAACTCCATAGTCCCGAGATATGGAAAGAACATTAGGTACAATAACAAATTAAAATTGCTGTTTAGCAATAAGTCTGTACAAGTGCTGGGTTTATGCTTTTGTGCAATCAAGCATAGGGTAGTTTCCAACTAGTCAAATTAGTTATTTTTACTAAACGTCAAAACACGAAATTACAATGGAATTTGTATGAAAAAGCAACCTGTGACGTCATAGAAAAACGTGACCAAATGTCGCACTTATTGTTACATACATACATACATAAACTCATGTCTATTTTTTCCCACGATTTTCGATTCTGACATATTTCGTAACCGCCATTTAGAAAAATCACATTCTGATGTGATTTGACTAATTTAAGTAAATAATTCCGGATAAAAATTGTACATTTTTTATCCGGCTTAAAACTAGCTCGCAAAATATTGTTGACAATAATCAAATTCGAATTTGTTGTAAGTATTCTAATTTCAAAAATTAAAGTATTCTAATACAATAAAGCATTATCTCACACTCATAACATAAAGAAGGACTTTACAGATAATCTTAAATAGAGACAAACTTCGGAACCATATTTCGTTGCATATTAGTATCATAAATCACCTTTCCATTAGTTATCTGCGGGCTCCGGTGCGTTAGCATTTTAATGTATTTACTAGCTATTAACAGGTGTCTTGTTTATTGTGAACCAGTTATCACTTATAGGTCTATTTCACACAGAGCGGATTAATCGCAACGATTTCAATTATCCTGTCAACACTGGCAACGAACATCCAAGAGCGTTCGGCAGACGATTTGGATAATTAAAACACATAATAACGGGTTCTTACCGCGTTTGTTCCCTACTTTAGTAGGGATATGAGACTCCGGATATTTTGACACTGTTGCAAGTGCCATAAACCCGTGGTAAGAACCCGTTATTATGTGTTTTAATTTTGATAATAACCGCGTAAACTTAAAACACGATTTGGATGCCTGGCTTAGGTTTCCGAAAAAGACAATTCCTTATTTCAACGCTTCTCGCTATCGGCCCACTATTTAATTCTTTATTTATTTATTTGTACACAATAAAACAGATACAAGGGAGAAAGACACACAGACAGTACAGGTAAGCTTATCTCTGTATAAAGATAAATATAAACCCTCTCAGACGACGCCCTGAGCCGAGAATCGCCTCCAACTGGGTATTCAGCGTGCTCCCAATATGTACATACGATCAAGTATTTTTTTTAAACCTACAATAAGGCTGTTGACAATTAGAGACTGACTCAAATAAGAGTATTTCATTCAGATGTTGCTGGTTGACCTGATTGTCCAAAAACTAAGATATTTCCGTATTTCGGAAGGCACATTCATGCTTAGGTCCTACTATAAGAAGTAGTTACATGACCTGTCCTTTGACGGCCCAATATAAACCCTGGTACCAAGGTCAGTGCCACAGGGTTCTTTTATAGTAATTATTGATTTATTTATCTATCAATGTTCTACAACTAACTTTACAAGACTATCCCAATACGATAGTTCCCCAGAAATTTTATTTATTATACCTTTTGGAATTCGGGTAAGTTACAAATATATGCAAGAGGGAAACCACTGCCCTATTTTTCCCTAAAAAAGTAGCATGGAAAATGCTGCACCGACAAGAGCGTGGCTTTTAAATTGATGATGTTCATAAATACATCAGTCCTTCCTGGAATGTCGTTAAGTGTGTGGAGAGCTCAAGTCAGCAGTTTCTATTATCTGTGGTCTTTGCACTGGTGATCTGTGAAAAACGCACGAAGCTACTGCTCAATAATTAAAACACATAATAGCGGGTTCTTACCGCGTTTAAAGTAGGGATATGAGACTCCCGATATTTCGACACTGTTGCAAGTGCCATGATCACGATTCGATTCGATTAATTCGATTCTGTTGAGATAGATAGATAGATAAAATACTTTATAAAAATACTTTAAAAATACTTTTTTTTTTTTAAATACTTTTTGAGCAGTAGCTCAATGCGATTATTCCGTGCGGTGTGAAACAAGCCGTATTATATTTGAACTGACACAGGAAGGGTTTACATTTACGCAAACTTTCGTTATTCGAAAGATGTTTATGACTGTTTCGTGCGTGGGAATCAGTTGTTGATTATGATGGGGTTTGTAAAACGTATTTAATGCTTCTACGTAGGAGCCGCGGTAGCCCAGTTGGTAGAACGCTTGCCTCTCACTTTGAGGTCGCAGGTTCGAATGCAGCACAGACCTAAACCAATGTTTGGATCATAAATTATTATCACGTGCTCAGCGGCGAAGGAAAACATCGTGAGGAAACCCACATTCCCCAGAAATACTTATTACTACAGATTCTGAGTTGACTTCAAATAACATTTTCCGTCGCAAAAGTATGGAACTGAAAAAAAAACTAAAAAAATAATAAAAAAATCATGAATATTTCGACAGGAAATTCCATTTGATATCAACTCAGAATCATGGTCTGAACCATTCCCTTCAGTATTTGTTACGGTGGTGTCACCACCACCCATACCTACTTGTATGGCTACCTGTATGTACTTGTACGGAGTGTAAGTGACATCGGGGTGTAAGTGGATTTTCTTATTGGAAAATTCATGAAAATTTTAGTTTATTTTTTATTATTTTCAGTTCCATACTTTGGCGACAGAAAATTCCACTTGATATTAACTCAGAATCATGGTCTGAAACATCCCCCTCAGTATTCATTACGATATTACTACTGTATATATCTTCGGAGCGAGTTTGACAGGCACCTAGGTATCTAGGTGCGGAGTGGAGAGTGTCCCTTTTATTCGTAGTATCATTGTTTACTCTATGGCTCAAGTACAGAACACTTATGTTCTAATCTGGCGTAGTAAGTAAGTTAATACATGTATAATAATGTGTGATTATCTAGCCCGCGGCGGCAGCGGGATGTGCCAATCTTTTCCTTGTTTGTAGCAGTTTGTCTAGGGTTCACAGTTTACCATAATATAATGTATATTTATTTTATTTTATTTTATTTGGGGAGCTTACAGCTAAATTTACAAAGTAACATACTAATTTAATATCTAAAAGCCATTAACAAGCTTCCACAGATTGAAAGAAAACACATTTTCCATTACGTTTCTAAGACCATATGGAAAAGACCTTAAAAATAGAAATATCTAAACAATAGAGGAAACGAAGTCTCTAACAAGTGCTTTTTTAGCACCTTGAATGCTGCCAGCAAATAGGTCCAAATTCAAGTTATGACCAAGCCTAAATGTATAAGTAGTAAGTAGTATATAAATATATATATACTACTAAAACTACTAAGACTACTATTATATATATATATATATATATATATATATATAGTACAATTTGTCATATATATATATATATATATATATATATATATATATATATATATATATATGACAAATTGTACTGTAAGTCTCGCTAAATGACAATTTATGTTAGTGCGACAGAGTCCTTCTCTCTCTCTATTTAAGAGCTGCGCTCTTGTCGGTGGAGTAACCGCCATAGCGACAGAGTCCTTAAGTGGGTATATTATATTGATCACGAATGTACATACAACGTAAGTAGCTTATATACGTCCCACTGCTGGGCACAGGCCTCTTCTCAATCAACCGGAGAATGTGGCGCATACTCCACGACTCTGCTTCAGTGCGGGTTGGAGGCATTTGGGCTCACGTGCTTTCCGAAGTTTGAAAACATCATAATTTTTCCGACAAACAGATGATTCAGGCTCCAATGTTCTAGTCAAACAAAGGACAGTCTCACAAGAGGATGTTTGACAGTGACCTTGTCAGTAATCGAACCTGGACCTCCAGATCATGAGCCCAATGGTCAAATCACTAGACCACAGAGGCTGTTGGCTGTTGTATGTTATATACAAATGATCTATATCTATATTACAGTGTTAACAATACCGTATCGATAACTGTACCACCACCACCACCATCACCACCATCAACACCACCACTGTATTAAGGACATGATTCAGCTCATGATTCTGAATTAATGTCAAGTGGAATTTTCCATATTTCTTTTATAGTACCAATTCGTGTAGAGTTTAGAACATTTTTTTATAATTCAAATAATAAAAAATAAAATTAATATAAAATATATTTTTTTAATAATTTTTTTCGGAGAGACTGGCCGGAGTACGCACAGGGCCGCAAAAAATGGAAAGAGGAAAAAATGGAAAGAAGGCCTTTGCCCAGCAGTGGGATCTTGTAGGCTACATTAGATTATATTAGATTTTATAAGCATTAACTCGGGAAATGGTAGGATTTTCGTTAACGTAGCAAGATCTTCCGTACTACATTAGATCACATTATAGATAATAAATTATTAGTCTTAATCTGTCACTATTTACACCTAGCCCTATTCAACTTTCCGTAGACTCCACTTACGTATTACATAGAGTCAAGTCAACGCACCCGGTTAGGTATGTAGCGTGTAATAACAACAGCTACTGTTTGCCAAGACAGGTTGGACAACTACAGAGTTGATAATACCACCTTGAAGTGGAAATACATAGAGCTGATAATACGAAACTAACCTACTATTAGAAATAAGGTTGTACGTAGCTATATGTTGTGGTAGCAGCTACTATTTAGTGTTTTCTAAGACAGGTTGATTGCTATAGAGTTGTAACAACATATTATTATTATGTATTCATTTATGTGCACAGAGCGTTATGGGCTAAAATGTGGCGGTCAGCTTTCTTAGAATTCCATAGTCTCTGCTTACCCCGGTCGGAAATAGGCGTGAGTTTATGCATGTATGTATGTAACTATAAACTTAAAGAACTTAATAATTAATGAAACTCAACTTATTGGATGTGCTATTGACCGTTTTTTTAATATAGTAATTTACAATAACCAAAATCAAATCAAATTATACATTAATGAAAAAAAAAAACATACAAACATTTAGCAACAGTACCTATGGGCGGCCTTATAGCTCTGAAGCAATTTCTTCCAGGCAACCACTACCAGGAATCAGACGTAAAAAACTTGTATACTATAGTAATGCCTAAAACAAGTACTATGACGTAATGTAGAAGTTTATTGATGAAAATCAACGTAGTGGAGGTGCTAGTGACCGTTTTTTTTTTCTGGCCACTGCGCAAAGGACACTGCGTGAAGATTTATACATCCTCGTAACATTCATTAAAGTCAATAAATAATTTTTACTTGTCATCTAAGATTAGTTCGACAACTAACAGAGTTGATATTACCAACTAACCTCACGCAATGTAATTATATAGAGCTGATAATACGTCCTGTACCTAACAACTATTAGAAGTCAACGAACCCGTACAGGTATGCGGCTACTGTTTACTAAGATTAGCTCACTTAGACTAGATCTACTAGACAGGTTTCAATTATACTACTACAGAGATGTTAATACCACCGCATAATGTGGAAATATATAGAGTGGTTTTTACATATTTAAGGAACAAAAACTAGGTATTCGATAATTCCTAACTTTGAAAATATTTTTTTCTTTAAAATCATACTTGGGAATTGGTAAACACCATCAGAGTACGCGCAAAACTCAATTAACTCAACAACTCCCTTTAGTTCTACTGTCACAGGTTCGAATACCAGCTCGGGCGCGAAGCCAATGAATTCAACTTTATGAGTTTGAATTCAAATTTGATCATAAATAATTGATATCACGTGATCTCCAGGATTTTTATATTATTATACACGTCTGCCTACCCCTCTGGGAATATAGGCGTGATGCTATGCTACGTGTCAATGACCTGTATGGTGACAGGTTACCCACCCACCATAAAATTATGTAATAGGTCCATCACATTATACACAACATGATCCCTAAGTAGTTCCGTCCCTAGTAAGTAGTATCCTATACTATACAGACTTCATCTTTCTTAGGATTTAAAAAGCAAATGTTCTCTGCCCATCTAACCCAATTGCCTCAAAAAAAAACGATATAATTTAAAAATAATATAAATATTGATAAAAAAATAATAAAAGAAATCGATACACTTCCGAATTTTTGTTCAATAATAGACGGGTTTAATTAAATTTGAATTTGGAACTTTTTGTTTTCAGAATTGGATAGTTTCCTGTGTCAAAGATGAAATTTAAAAATACTTAATAAAGACAGATCTAAACGTGCCAAAAACCGTTTACTTTTTTTTCTATTTAACTTATTTATGAAGTACGATATTAATTTTGTCACTTTTTTTTTAATGACGGTTGCTTTTTCATATACATTCCATAGTAATTTTGTGTTTTGATTTTCAGTAAAAAGTAACTGATTTGACTAGTTGGAAACTACCCTGTTAAAAAACTTATGTAAAATGTATTTTTTTTTTACTTTGTCGTATTAATAATATTTTTTCTGATAATCCTTACGAAACATAGACTTGAGAAATGTATAAAAATGTAAAGTACTTATATACTTATGATACTTATACGTCGATGATAATGAAATAACGCAATCAAAATACTTCCCTATAAACCCATTAACTTTATCTAAATCAAATCAAATCCGAGCTACATTAATCCTATCTGAAACAGTAGTTAGAATCTATAACTCAAACCCGTCATTTTCATTTACCGCTACAAGTGTACCTACAATAAAGTATGCAATACAATAAATTACGGTTGCATGATTTATTGTAACTATTAACAATAGTGTAGGACAATACATCACGCTATGACAAGTCCAGATAATCACAGTAAAGTGTGACAAAGCAATACGGTAGCCTTCCTGCTGCAAGGGAAAATTATTGCCAGTAACCAGTTTTGCACAGAGAAATGATATAGAGTGAACGAATTGTATAGAAGTTGATATTCTTATTCTATGTTGGCCGTTTAGAGGCATTACAATAGTGCGTAAAAATTAAATGTGTAAGGAGTCTGTGTTTTGTAAGTTTTTAAATTTAGAACAGAAGTTTTTTAAATTTTTGCAAGAAGTACTGGTTAAAAAGTATCGATTTTTATAACTGACAAGTCTGTATTACACATATTATCTATTGTACGAAACTTGATGAGCAGGACAAACGTCAAAACGGCCATAATAGCCGCTAGTTCAGTTAATAGTGCTATTTAATTTTCAAGGTCATGCATGCTAGTAGTAAAATTCGACTGATGATCTAAAAGTGTGAATTAACAGAAAGGTACGGTAGTGTATTTTCTATAAAGAAATAACTGAATTTTAATGGAAAAAAAATTGCGCTGTTAATAACCCAAACGCCTCTACCATCTCACACGAGAACAACGTAGTGGAATATACTGTATACCTATTGAATAAAATAAAAAAGACAGGCTTGTGTAGATAAGGTGAGAACACAGAAAAATACACATACTCTATTGAAAATCATTTTGTCTTGGTCTATTAAGAAAAACATAATTAAGAAAAGGGGTCATCCTTTTAGTAATAAACAAAGCACTTACCGCCTAAGCATAAAATTATCATCACCCCTCGTACAAACTAATGATAGGAAACCAGCGAATGAAGCTCATAATCTCAGTTCAGCAGTGGAATCCAATAAGTGATGTAACAACAGGTCTGTTTGTCCGTCAGTCGTCCTGCAACCTCACTACAACCGCTATCCAGTGTACAATGTAAACTATTTATTATCTCTATAGAGTTGATATTACCCATGTCGAGTATTTTATGATACAAATACAAAAAGTACTTTAATGTACCAATATAAACTATTATAGAGACAGGCTTATCTAGGTACGATCATATTGCTTAAAGCGATTTCAGAAAAAAAATCAAGTGATAAAATAACAAAAGGTACATCTCAAGATGAAGAAGTACCCACACCTCACCGAGCTTTTTATTAGACCAACGTGATAGGTGGTGAGCCGTAACGCCGTCTAAAATGGTCGAGCCATATTAGTTAAACAAATGAAGAATGAATGAGTAAAATTACCAAATTAATAATTTATTTTTAGAACATCCACACAGAAGACACAGATAATTGTCACACTTGGTATTGAAATAAGAAAACCTATAGGTATTAAGATAAACAGGGGGGTTAAAAAGGCTACATCGAAGCAATTTATCTAAGAAAATTGCAATTTGACATTTGCGCACACATTGAAGTGCGCAATGCAAACAAATGTCAAATGTCAAATATTGCTTTCTTAGATGAATTGCTTCGATGTGGCCATTTTAACCCCCCAGTATTACCAAATTAGCTCGTTACCGCGTAGTGTATTCCTCAATCTAGGACGATATGCCCGAGATGAACAGCTGAACGCATTGTACATTTTTGTATACCGCGAAGGAATTTTGATAAATTCATGTTCGAAATTTAAAATTTTGTCGCTGCCTGCGTCATCCACGTCCGCTGCCTGTGTCTCTTTCAAAGCTCGGTGTGTTCATCAACTCTGTAGATATAACAGATTGCAATTAGATTGTCAATGGACAAGTGTCGCTAAGACTCGTTCCATTCCAGTGCTGTGGTTAAGCAACGGTAGTCACTGCAATAACTACTGCGACGATAATTACCAGCCAGTCTGCTTGTATTTAAACTTTCTTTCAATTTCTATGGTTAGTAGCCGGAAACTCTAAGTTGTTAATTGTGGATTGTATCGCAGTTCTATTGGAGCTGATTGGTCCTGCGGTTTTCCGGGACTCGTCCAGTTTAGTATAACATAAGATGTTAGATGGCCAAGGATGGCCTTTGGGGGAGGCCTATACCCAGCAGTGGGCGTCGTACGGCTGATGATGATGATGGCCAAGGATGGAAAGTCAATGTCACTGTGGTCCTGTGGTTCATCGGCTTGCTTTACAAACGAGGAACGCCGGTTCGAGCCTCGATACTGGACTTGCACCAATGAGTTATTAATTTACCTTAAGTGCAGTTTTCACTAACACAGTTGGCTTGACCTTTATAAATGTTAAATAGCCAAAGATGAAAAGTCGATGAGGGACTTTCCATCGTTCCCCAAAAATAATATAGATGACGCTGTTCAGATTGACGTGATGATTGACTAATTTCTCATTGCTCGGGTATATAATTATTCAAAAATATAATGTAAATGGCTTCTGCCATTTCGCTTCTGCATATATATAAATAATTGTTGCTTGATATTTGCTATGTTATGGGCGATAGGCTGATCCCTTATCACCATAAGGTTCATCATATCCATCTTTGGACTTCGTATCAACAGTGGCTGCAAGTTGTCTTTGATTACTTGTGGCTCTGCCCACCCCATTAGGGATTACGGGCGTGAGTTTATGTATGTATGTAAGTATGATATTTGCTACAATCACATTATGTATACAATTATGTTGCTACCTATATTGCTTCTCTTTATTTTGATCAATATGCATATGACTGTGATCCATAAAATTAGAAGCTTAAACGAAGAAAAATCTTTTCAGCGCCAGTTGGCTCGATGATTATAGAAAGCGATACGGCACTTATCACACGGTAACAGAAAGCTCTGTGAAGTGTGGGTACTTAGTTCATCTTACAATGGATGTACCTCTACGTATCCCAATTGGGATATAGTCGTGAGTTTATGTATCCATGTATGAATGAATAAATAAGCATTTTATTGCATTAGTACGAGCCGTGGTAGCCCAGTCGGTAGAACACTTACCTCTCACCTTGAGGTCGCAAGACACAGAGACGCAGCACAGGCCTAAACCAATGATTGTCGAATTCGTTTTCGAACTCATGTTTGGATCATAAATGATTATCACGTGCTCAGCGGTTAAGGAGAACATCGTGACGAAACCCACATTCCCGAGCAATGCAATGGTTTTCCCTTCGCGGGTTGGAAGGTGAGACAGGCAGTCGCTTCTGTAAAAAACCGGACTGTCAAATCTTCAGGTTAGGTAAGCGGACCCTGTGAAAAAACAGGATAATGCTAGGATGTATATAGATGATTGCATTTGTAAGCGAATAAAATAATTAAAGTTGCACACGATTCTGACAGCAGTCAACAGTGACAGTAATAAAAATGGATTGACGTCAAGTGTCATATATGTCGATCCCATACATTTTTATCACTGTCACTGTCGATTGTTACCGACCCCGCCGGCAGCGTGATCGACGACTTCCCTCAATCAGCGCTTATCGCTATCGACCCACTAGGGTCGATAAATTTTTTCAAATATGTTTTCCTCCCAGATGACGCCCTGAGTAGAGGTTCGCGCCCAACTGGGCACCCTCAGGCCTGTTGTCTTAAACGTTGTACCGGATGAGAGGAGCCTTCAGCGCTGCCCATTTGTCCGGCTAAGTAGTTAATGTCACCTACGGCAAATCTACAATAAGTCACGTCAAAAAAAAAACTGTCGATTGTCATAATAATTTACAACTTGTCCTGAGGATACCCAGGCGACCACCAACCACAGCTCGAAACAATCACCCGTGTACTCAAATCGAAAAACGAAAATGCTCATCAAAAGCGACCACGGTAAAAGTTTACAACTCAATTACCATAAACAAACTTTGCAAAACCTGAGTTCCAGCTGCAGACAAATAAACCTCCGGCCACACAGCACGCGATCGGAGTAATCTCAATAATAGAGATGATTGCCTGTATCCTGGCATCAACTATTGTCCGTATCAGATTGTATGTTTGTCTGTAGTCAGGTGTACGCGACTGAATTACGCACGCTTCGATTGGGCAAGAAAGATTTGTATGGATGAGACGTTTAAGTAAGAAACTTTGTCGCCCATTTTACTCTTCTATTTCTTTTTTGTTTGTAATTTTCATGTAAGCAATATTTTAGCAAAAATATTTTTTATTATTTGTAGTCAAAAGAAACATACAAATATTTCTTGTGTCTGTTCTGAAAACAGCTTTTTTTTGACATGACTTATTGTATGTTTGCCGCGGATGGCATTAACTACTTGGCCGGACAAATGGGGAATGCTGAAGGCTCTCACCCGGTACAACGTTTAAAAAACCTAGGCTCAGGGCGACGTCTGAGAGGAAAAATATTTGAAAGAATTAATCGACCCTAATGGATCGATAGCGATAAGCGCTGATTGAGGGTCAGTTGTTATGTTATGTTCGAAATTAAAAAAAAATAAACAGCTCTCACAGGACTCCCCTCAATCTATTGGTATGGATACTCAATCTCCACTACACTGCTCCATTGAGGTTTGATGGAGATATTTGAGCTAGGACCATTAGACATTGTATTTTATTATACAAAAAGGAGCGTCCTCTATTACCTTAACGCTACGCACTCTGCGTGATTATTAGGTATGACCGCGGCCGCGGCTGCGCATTACGGTACATTCGGAGCCCACCGTTTGTATTACAAACTGTTTCAATAATACGCGCATTATACTAATACTGTTACATCAAATATGTAAAATCTTCTTTAACATAGGTCGATGACCGACTTGGCCAACTGGTGTCACGGTTCTTCAATCGTGTGGGTTGTCAGGTGGATTACCAACCTCATCAACCCTGGTGTCAGGGTTACTATTGAGCCACCAAAGGCCCCTGACATGACTCTTGTAACAACTACGTACCTACTTACATCAATAAGTAGTAACCGGGACCAACGGCTTAACGTACCTTCCGAAGCACGGATGGTCTTACTTTCGGACAATCAGGTGATCAGCCTGTAATGTCCTAACCAAACTAGGGATCACAAAGTGATTTTGGTCATATGTCCCCACCGGGATTCGAACCCGGGACCTCCAGATCGTGAGCCCAACGCTCAACCACTGGACCACGGAGATAAAAGTAGATACATTATTATTCCATTTCTTAAAAAGCCAAAAATTCACCCTTTAGACCTTAGCCAAGTATTTCTCAATATAAAAGATTAGATAAAATATTCCACGAGGCCAGAAGACATCCGTCTAATCTCCAGTGATTGATGGGGTGGCTGAATGGATGCCCAGGAATCGATTTAGTGGTCAATAGCTCACTTTGCATATGTATTGCTCGCGAAATGAAAGTCCTTATCCAGCATGTTGACTTTCATTTTAACAGTTCTATTTTTTGAAATAAAGCTATGTGGTAACACGTTACAGCATATTTTCATGAACAGCATTAAAGCACATTTTTCAAAAAAAAACACGTCTGATTTTTGTTAACAATACCACGCAATAGATAAGTTTGAGGACGTCCACCTCCGCCTCGCAACTGTTATTTACATACATACATACATACATACATAAACTCACGCCCGTAATCCCAAATGGGGTGGGCAGAGCCACAAGTAATCAAAGACAACTTGCAGCCACTGTTGATACGAAGTCCTAAGATGGATATGATGAACCTTATGGTGATAAGGGATCAGCCTATCGCCCATAACATTAGTCCATCATGTTAGAGAACGCAATCCCTCTGTCGGTTTTTACGACATGCCCGGGAAGACAAGCAGCTGAACGTGTTCTATGTTATTTACATTTTGTATTTTATTATAATTTTTCTGTTCTTTTTACGTGTCTGCTATTATACATATATAGAGGGTGTTAGTGACATCGTAACGAAAACTTTAGGGGATGATTGAGGCCATGATTCTGAGTTGATATCAAGTGGAATTTTCCGTCGCAAAAGTATAGAGCTGAAAATAATTAAAAATACACAAACAATTTCATGAATTTTCCGAGAGGACTCAACTCAGTATCGTGGTCTGAATCGTCCCCCTCAGTATTTATTACGATGTCACTAATACACATACGTACTTGAATGGCTGCCTGTATGTACTTGAACGGAGTGTAAATGACATCGTAACGAAAACAAAGGGGCATGATTAAGCTCAATATTCCATTAGATCGGACCCTAAACCACTGAATTCGACTTTATGAATTTTTGGATCATAGAAAATTATCATCACGTGATTTCCAGAATTTGTGCCCAGTTTACGGCAATGGGCACGCCCCCTGTTACATGGGCCTTAAACATAGCTGGCGAGGACTGAATACTATACACCTCTGCCTACCCGTTTAGGGTTACAGGAGTGATGCTATGTCATGTTATAGAAAGCTTAACTCACAGCTTAATATGCCAACCAAAGCATCACCATAACACACACCGGACACTTCATACAAAACACCTTGTTTTACACAGACACTGCATATTGACGTTATCGTACACGCGCGTCTGTGTGTGTGACGTCTGTTGCCATACGATTGAAGACTAAACTATGTCCGAAGGGGGTGAGGTAAACCTAGCTCAGAACTGGTGGAGAGCGGAGAGTTGCCTTTCTATATGTATTATTCCTTATTCTATGACCACAGTCTAACGCTCTATGATACCATCTATCAGAACTTTACTGATTCCTAACGTCATTTAAAATGAAACTAGAAAAATCAAACGTTTCACATTAACTGGGGAATAACAACTAATGTATGTAAATGTGAAACATTCGCCTTTGAGTAGATGGGCGACTGCTAGCGGGAAGCGATTAAGACATGAAGTTGGCTTCACACCTCAATATTCAATATTCAGTTATTTATTGCATTCCATGTAGTACGGGGTGCTACATAGGCATAAGACCTAAAACATGGACCCTGTAGGGCACACGAATGTATCGCGGACCCCTGACCACTTCCCCGGACTAGTATATTTTATTTTTTTAAAGAACGTCTAGGGCCCTGTGCCGAGGTTTTTCTTGCAGCTTTTTTTCCCCGGCTATACAGGAAGCTGCAGTAGTTTTAGGCGGATGAGACGTTCGTTATGTAAAAGTTGACGATTCAAAGTGTAACTATGTTACCTACTGAATAAAGATATTTTTGAATTTGAATTTGAATATAGCTCGATAATCGACTGTATATCGATTTCTAAACCCCAAATTAATCTAAATATCGATATCACTATCGATGTAGGAAATTCTAAAATTATATCGATTATAATAAATTATATAACTGTAGATTTTCCGTTCTCGGTAATATCGATTTAATCGATAGCAACTTTTAAAAAGTTTTTTGTCGATACTATCGATCAATGATCCGTCCCTCTCCTTTTCTTTAAGAATAATAGGAATCCATCCATATGTAACTGACACTTAATTTGACAGTTATAAAACTATCTCTGCCCCTTTCACTTATCGTAAGTAGGTAAAGGACAGAACTATAATCCGCCAGAAGAGGCACAAATATCGCTTACAGTGAGACTGTACTTGATATTTTATAAGTAGGCTTCGTTCCCACGAAGATGGCTTGAGTATAATGTTTATTTATACAAAAGCTGGCTTAACCCAGAATGTGTCATTATGTTAATGTTAATTAACTTTCTTATGTTGTTTGCTAGAGAAAAGTTTTACGAGATTTTATGTTTTTTTTTATCCGGCTAGACTCCTGTAAGATCGGACTTAAATATAGCTGGCGAGAAATTAGTGCAGGGGTGTATACCCCTGTCAAACCCTTCGGGGATTCTCAACTCTCTAGATTCTATGTTATTTTATGATATATATTTTTAAGCTTTTAAAAAACAACGTTAGGACTCCGACTAAAATTCCCCATTAAAAACTCCCCTTGCCCCAAGTCTTAAAAAAAATAAAATTCATTGACAGAATCATTTTACTCTTTCAGAGGTGATTCAAGACTGCAATGTCCTTAGCAAACAAACTACAAATGCTTCACCGCTGAACACGTGATAATCATTTTATGATCCAACGTGAATTCTTAAACAAATTCGACAATCATTGGTTTAGGCCTGTGCTGGATTCGAACCTGCAACCTCAAAGTGAGAGGCAAGCGTTCTACCAACTGGACTACCACGGCTCTCAAATCATTATCAGAACATAAAAATTTCAATTGTTACTTCGACACCATTACAAGAATGTAAGGCCTATCTATGCTTATAAATGGCTTATTAAGAGCTATTTTCTTATGCGATTATCTCGACATCTTCCCGGTTACGTAATGTAGTGCCTAATTTACTTAACCGAGTGTTCATTAGAGTTACTTTACAACAAAAGCTGTTTTGGACGCTTACCATGAGTCGTGGTCGTTAGGCGCCGAGGTAGGGAGTGATATCCGAAGCAATTCTTGCTGGCATTTGAGAAGTCGCCCAAATAGCAAGGCTTTAAATAAACAATGACCTCAGGAACACCTTCGATTCTCTAATTAATAAATCCAATCTAAGGGTTATTAACAGCCTCCGTGGTCTAGTGGTTAGAGCGTTAGGCTCACGATCTGGAGGTCCAGGTTCGATTCCCGATGGGGACATTGTCGAAATCACTTTGTGAGACTGTCCTTTGTTTGGTAAGGACTTTTCAGGCTTGAATCACCTGATTGTCCGAAAAAGTAAGATGATTCCGTGCTTCGGAGGGCACGTTAAGCCGTCGGTCCCGGCTATTAGCCGTAAAAACACCTCCACCAACCCGCAGTGGAGAAGCGTGGTGGAGTATGCTCCATACCCCCGTTGATTGAGGGGAGGCCTGTGCCCAGCAGTGGGACGTATATAGGCAGTTTATGTTAAGGGTTATTCAAAAATTTAAATACCTACGAAGCTGCCTGAAGGATAGTGCCTTAGAGGTCATAGGCCGCGCGGCGCGAATTATATTATAGAAGATTCGCTTCTTCCTTCATTATGCGAACTGTTAAAGAATGGAATTCTCTTCCTTCGTCATTGTTCCCCGATACATACAGGTGTTAGTGACATCGTAACGAAAACTTTAAGGGATGATTCTGGCTATGATTCTGAGTTGATATCAAGTGGAATTTTCCATTGCAAATTTTCATGAATTTTCCGACAGGAAAATCCACTTGATATCTACTCAGAATCACGGCCTGAATCATCTCCCTCAGTATTATATAACACCCTGTATAATTTGGGGATTTTCAAGGCAAGAGTGAATAGGTACTATTTGAGTTTGCGTGCTCCACCTTAGACCACGTCGCTGGAGCGTGGTCAAACGCACTCAAATGTTTTAATAAAAAAAAAGATAATTTCATCAGAATGTTTTTTTTTAAAGAGGCGCTTATATTATAGTTTTTACTTCAAGGCCACATTATCTTTATGTACGATTCTCCACTAGGAGACGATTTTTTTTACACCCCACTTCTAAGGATGATGCGTATCATCTTTAGAAGCGTATAACGCATCTAGGCACTCAATATTTCTGAAAATTCCCCGTGGAGAATGCAATCCTTTCAGTAGAATGATATTACCAAGAAAATATTCTAATCCAGGATGCATTGATATATACCCGACGATCACAATCTCTTTAGTGTCGATTCATAGAATGACATTCATCTTACAAAATTCATAAAAACCAACTTAAGTTTACTGCTACATTTCACAATTTATCCAATAAAATGTACTAAATTGTTCCCAAGTCAACCGCAAATATACTTCTATGCTCATACTAAATGCCATTATTCATATCAACTCAGATTCCGATTTCAATTCGATTCTTAGTATTTGTAAGAATCGATTCGCGTTTACGATTATGCGTCAATATTCAATCAAGTGTCGGACAAAGAAAGTGCATACAGAAGGCAAGGTGGCATTGCAAATGTATTTGCGGTTTAGCAAACTAATTTAAGTGGAAATTTCTTTGAAATTGTCGCTTTTGAAACGGTAAATGTAAGTTGGTTTTTGTGTATGGAATAGATGTATGAAAGCTGTAGTAGATGCCTTCAAAGGGATAGTAATGCCGATGCAATATGGAAGGCACAATAGCGCTTATATTTAATTGCAAATAGGCATATTGTGCCCGAGACGTGCGAAAGTCATTCGCAGAAGTTGTGAAATGCTCCTTTACCTTTTATTACATCATCAAGGTATGTGTCCTTTACACAAAGGTCAAGTATTTATTGTATTAGAAACGTTATTGTCATTTATTTAAACTCACAGTCACCTCCCTAGCATTATACAGTTTTTCACCGGGTCAGTTTACCGTACCTTAAGATTTGACAGGGTTTTTACAGAAATGCCAACCCGCGAAGACAAAACCAGCCCAATACAGGTTAGAATTGTTAATGGTTCTGTTTTTATAATGAAGTGTGTTGTAGTGCTATTCATATTCTGAAGCTCTTGAGTTGCTTATTTATTAGGTATTTTGCGTGTACTATTTATATAAGTAGGTATATATGTTAGGTTATGTATCAATCAAAAATAACAATCAATAAACGCAATCACTAATAGAAATCGTTTTTTTTTTTACATTTTTCCTTACCTTAGGTATGGTTGTCTGGAAGAAATCATTTGCCATTTACTTAGTTAAGAGTATTCTTGTATTAATTATTTCTTTTTATATTTGTATTGTATTGTTAGGTCACATACCTCCGAAAATGCATTTCTCGGGAATGTGGGTTTCCTCACGATGTTTTCCTTCACCGCTGAGCACGTGATAATCATTTATCCTAAACCAGTGATTTTTCAACGGATGAGTAAATGACAGGTATAACTTAAAATAAAATTAAATGGCGTCTGCAGCAATTGGGTCGTGTACTAGGTTCAAGATAAATTATGAAATTCTGATTACTAAATAAAGACACATCTAAAACTAACGAAAAACATTTTCTTTTTTCTATTAAACTTATTTATGAATTTTAATCAAGAAAAACGTAATAATAAGTCCGACATTTTGTCACGTTTTTCTATGACGTCACAGAGTGCTTTTTCATACAAATTCCATAGTAATTTCATCATAAGTTTTGACGTTTAGTAAAAAGTAACTGATTTGACTAGTTGGAAACTAGCCTATTAGCACCGTTATGGGGGAACTGTCAAAATTTACAACAGTAGCGACACCTAATGGGAGAAATTGGCAGTTTTATTCTCATTCGATTTTTAAACTCGTCTCTCCACGCTTTATCCCGAAACGTGTTTTACAGCTGCGTACCCTTTATTTAAACATTAGAAAGGAATAACACTAAAGTCCACAATAAAATAGATAGACGCATCTTCCAATAAAGCCGCAAATAAATTTACTAACCGTGAGAAACCAAGAACGTCCGACCACAACGCCAGATAACTAAGAAACCATTTAGTTATTCTATGTAAAGAAAATTACTGCAATCAAGCTTAGCCTCTAGTAACATCTAGAATAATCCAGATTATCTAACAATGATCCACAAACGTAGCTTCCGCCGGAAAGGAGATAATATTAATTGGCGTGAAAACTCAATAATTGAAGATAAAAATCAGCGGCGGGTAAACCAATTACTGGCATGGCGGTGTGGCTACGCATCCGACCGCCACTCAGCGGGCAAGCTAGTGATGGGACGAGGGGTGCCGATATCGATAATCTACCACCTTATGTTTGGATCATAAATTATTATCAGGTGAAGGTAAACATCGCGAGGAAACGCACATTCCCGAGAAATGCATTTTCGGAGGTATGTAACCTAACCTGTATTGGGCTGGTTTTCCCTTCGCGGGTTGGAAGGTCAGACCGGCAGTCACTTCTGTAAAAAACCGGACCTGTCAAATCTTCAGGTTAGGTAAGCGGACCTAACATTTTATTTTAATATAACATAACAGCCTTCTTGGTATAGTGGTTAGAGCATTAGACTCACGATCTGGAGGTCCGGGTTCGATTCCCGATGGAGACATTTTCGATATCACTTTGTGAGACTGTCCTTTATTTGGTAAGGACTTTACAGGCTTGAATCACCTGATTGTCTGAAAAAATAAGTTGATTCCGTGCTTCGGAGGGCACGTGAAGCCGAGCGTAGATATGGAGGGTGGCTAGGGCCATAAACTATTGACATGCCATGAATTATTTCAATCAAAACCCCTCCTAATATTCGCTCTAAGAAAGATATCATGAACCACATGGTCACAGGTTATCAGGCAATGGGTAATATGTTATAGAAGTATCTATTATAATTGGGTAGTTGCCTTGTCAAAGAAAAATTATGTAATTCTGATTACTAAATAAAGACAGATCTAAAGGTGATAAACAACGTTTTCTGTTTTTCTATTTAAATTATTTATGAATTTTAATAAAGGAAAATATAAAATAAGTGCGACATTTTGTCACGTTCTTCTATGACGTCACAGGGTGCTTTTTCATTATAAATTCCTTAGCAGTTTTGTGTTTTGACGTTTGGTAATAAGTAACTGATTTGACTAGTTGGAAACTACTCTATTCGTAAAAATTCTTTCTTTGGCTTAGGCTTTTCAATCGTAAAAATTCACTTGACTTTATCGATATGAGTTTCGATATTGATCGATATAGTGTAGTCACATCTCTAGCACCTCACATGCGGTTGTCCGGCGAGCGCGGCCTAACAACTCATTAGTCGGACGATGCTCGTCTGTCTGCCCTGTAAGGGTTACCAGCAACCTGACCCCGCTATTTTAAAATATTAATTAGGCAAGTGGCCCAGATAGTATAGACCACAAAACACAAATAGGTACTAACTTATGTTTAAATACAACTTGAATGAATGGTAATAGCAGCTCAGGGGCGTCCACAGAGAGGCCACATCAAATCAAATATTATAATTTATTGCACACAAACAATACATACAAACATTCCACACCACATAGAAGCAATTCATCTAGAAAGCTATATTGCAATTTGACTTTTGCACATATAAATATAGTGTATTTTATTTTTTTATTAGTGTATGTAATGTATTAATTATGTACCTGTCCTCACCTCTTTAATCTTTCACTCTCACAGGCCTACTGGAAGAAATTTCTGTTAGAAATAAGTTGTGCCTTTTGTCTGTCTTCAGGTTGTCACATTGTGTTTCTGTATTATCCTTTGTAAGTACAATGAATTAATAAATAAATAAATAAAAGTTACGAACGAAGAGTTTTAAATTAATTGCTTCTATGTGGCCATTTTAACCGCCCTGTGGGGTTAAAAAAGCCACATAGAAGCAATTCATATAAGAAAACAATTTTGCTACTTGGCAGTTGTTTGCATTGCGCGCTTTTATATGCGCAAATGTCAAATTGCAATATTGATTTCTTAGATGAATTGCTTTAATGTGGCCATTTTAACCGCCCTGCTCATCGCTCACATTCATAAATTCTCCCATACAATTTCTATGAATTCCTGTCCTGGGAAATCGTTCAATCGAGCAATATTCAAATGGCACATTAAAATTACCATGGAATTGTCGGTACCGGGACCATATCGCACGGAATGGTCCCGTACCGTAATGCGGTACAAATTATTCGAGAATTCTTTCACTCGAGATAATGTATTCGATTCGGTGAGACGATTGCACCGTTCACGCGCGCTTTGGATGGCACTGCTCGGGGCTGGACATTGGTTGTGGTACTATTTGATCTCGTTTTGAGTGTCAAGAATCAAATCAAATATTTTCTATACACAATTAAAATAAAAACGTTAAGCCGTTGGTCCCGGTTACTTACTGATGTAAGTGCGTAGTCGTTACATGAGTCATGTCAGGGGCTTATGGCGACTCAATAATAACCCTGACACCAGGGTTAATGGGGTTGGTAATCCACGTCACAACCCACACGAAAGAAGAAGAAGAAGATTAAACACTAACTAACATTTCAAAGTTAGCCGCGCTGACTTCATCTCACCCTCCGTTGTCATTTTGTAAAAAATAAATAATCTACAGCATTTTTTTTTATTTATCAAATTTATCAAATAAACAATTCAATGGTAAATCGCAAACCAGCAGTACCACAGCGGATCCGAGCTCGATATTCGGAGCATTCGCGCGATTGTATCGATACACGACATCGAATATTTGTATATTTGAGTCGCCGTCACTTGGATGTGGACACGCGATAAAATACCAATTTTGTACTTGCACCGCGACATTTTTGCGATGTCTTGTGTAATTGGCGTTGGATTGTTTACGAATACCTCCCAGTTCGCATCTCTTTGTATCTCGCCGGCGTAAAGTGCTGTTCTTTTATCTGATTAAAAAAAAATGAATCGGTTTGAGCTTGGTTTGGGATGGAATAGGTACCTAGTAAAATGCCACTACAATTTTATTAAAGGCGTAATATACTATCCCAACGACCCGATTACACTAGCCATAGACGCGGTCAATCAACTCGCGAAAATCACTTCAAAACCCCGATACCGACCCCGCTGGCGTGGTCGACGATGTCCCTCATTCAGCGCATATCGCTATCGATCCACTTACTTACTTAAACAACCTATATACGTCCCACTGCTGGGCACTGGCCTCCTCTCAATCAGCCGGAGGGAGTCCACTCCAACAATTCATTAAACCCACCATCCCCATCAACCATTAATCGATTCAGTAGGGTCGAATTGTTGCAAATATTCTTCCTCTCAGACGACGCGCTGAGCCGAGGTTCGCGCCCAACTGAACACACTCAGGCCTGCTGTCTTAAATTTTGTACCGGGTGAGAGCCCTCAGCGCTCCCCATTTGTCCGGCCAAGTAGTTAATGTCATCTGCGGCAAATCTGCAATAAGTCACGTCAAAAAAAAAGCAAGGAGCGATGCATATCAGCAATTGATCATAGTCATGCATATCAATAGTTGTCTGTATTTTTATTTATACATACAATTTTACATTTACATTAATATTATAAGAAAAATTAAATTATGTACCTACTAAACAAAAATAATTGACTTCATAAAATGTTAATATTAACGTATATATTTTTTTATTGTAAAAATAATATTTTATGGTAAAATTACTAACTGTTAATATAATAACTCAATTCTATTTTCATTATAATATTTAATAAGTACTGCCGTAGAAAAGCAATTGGCTAATCTAATGTGTAATTACGGACTAATAGCTGATAATCGAAGTTATTAAAAGTTTAAAAACCTATGATTAAAGTTATATTACATATTAATAACTACTATTATTCCAGTTGATTATTAATTTCAGTACTTACTCCGTGGTCCAGTGGTTGAGCGTTGCGCTCACGATCAGGAGGTCCCGGGTTCGAATCCCGGTGGGGACATATCACAGAAATCACTTTGTGATCCCTAGTTTGGTTAGGACATTACAGGCTGATCACCTGATTGTCCAAAAAGTAAAATTACCCGTGCTTCTGAAGGCACGTTAAGCCGTTGGTCCCGATTACTACTTACTGATGTAAGTAAGCCGGGGTGAGTTGAACCGGGTGAGGGCCTTCAGCGCTCCCCATTTGTCCGGCCAAGTAGTTAACGCCATCTGCGGCAAATCTACAATAAGTCACGTCAAAAAAAAGATGATGTCCACAAAAAATACCAATAGTGGGACTCTGTGGGACGTATTGCCCTAGGGCCCTATCACACCAGGAAATAACCAAAAAAAAGGTTTTCTGACCTCTTTTCTTCTATTCCATGATAAGCATGAGACCTTCGCTTCGTCTCCAACCATGTAAGGATCGTAATACCTCCTTTCATTACCCTGAGTATATTGTTCCCACGTGATGCTCATATATAACGTTATCTGTATAATAACTCGGTCGGATTGAACTCAACAATACACTGGACGTGTAGGCGGCAGTGCTGTACTACTAGTGGGAATTATATAGAGCTGATAATACCAAATTGCATCGCAAACACAGAGTAATTTCAAAAGGTTTTTTTAAGACATGATTCTTGATTGATTATGAACAGTAAATAATACATACATAAACTCATCAGCTTATTTCCCACCGGGGTAAGCAGAGACTGGAATTCCATTTGCTTCGATCCTGACACACTTCTCTGGCTTGCCACATTCATCAATCGTTTCATGCACGCACGCTGGTTCAGAGTAGATCATACTGAAACTTTTCTAAGGACATCTCCAATTTGGTCAATGTACGTCTTTCTAGGTCTTCTTACCGCCAACATTCGCTTTATAAACTGCTTTCGTAATCCCTTTATTGTAAAAAAAGGTATTTAAAAAAATGAATATCAGCTCTATACAAATATCTTCAAGAAGGCTGTATAGCAGAGCCCGTCTGATTTAATTGTGGGCAGCGTTAATTGGCCATTGTCCTGCAATATTACTTTGGCCCATTGCCCCCCCCCTGCCCCCCGTTGCCCCCCATTGCCCCTCGGTTAACTATAGGCCTTTGTTTTTTTGTCCAACCCCTTTTATAGAGGGAGATAATTCTGTCCCGTTTGTTTTTCCTTCTACAATGAATTAATTTGTCCTTTTAGTACCACACGCTGGGGCTTGTCGTGAGAAAATTTGCTTTAGTAACATGTATATGGATATGTCGTGGCCAGATCATAGAATTGACCATTTCATGAAATGATCGACCATTTCATGAAATGGTCGTATTTCATGAAATGGCCAACTTCAACTGACCATATCGTTTAAACGTCAGCGTTTAATGATATTTCCATCCACGTTTGGCCATATCATTAATGTAGGGTGTCCATGATAAGTGGTGTAATAAAAACGCGAAATAAGGTAGGAAATAATGTATTACTCTAGTACAAAGTACAAAAATGTTTAAAAGTCAATTAAAAATTAAAAAGTCATTTTGGATTAACGGAGTGTTGATGTAGTTGACATATACGCCGTAACTGAATCTCGCTTTGAAGTCGTCGTCATATTTTTTGACACTATTTCATGCCATTGGTCATCATTCAGTATACTTTTCGTGTGTAAGATAAACATACTGGCGGCGTAGGGGTGGCCCAAGGGCCACCCCCGCCGCACCCTAACCTACTGTTATGCCTTGTAAAAATTATAAAAAAAAGGATTATGATAATTTAAATTATGACAAAAACATTTATGCATTTTAATAGAATCCTGTTTCAAGTAGTTAATGCCATCTGCGGCATATCTACAATAAGTCACGTCAAAAAAAGAAACTTTACGGACAGTAGAATCGTCTATATTTTTCTTTTTTAAAATTAATATCTCTTCATTCGCAGTTTTAATTATATCATATTTTGAAATCCAATAATAGTCCATTGATTTACGTAGCGTGGTCACTCGACCTTCATTATTTGCCATATAACCTAAAAATAAAAATAAAGTTGCTGTCTACTGTTAATACGAGTTTTTCTTTTCACCTTAGTGTCAAAACATTGCTTCAATGCACTTTTATCTTGTATTTGCTCATTATTATTCGTATTATTCGCATTCACACAAGAATAATTATTGTCCGCCGCCATTATGCAAAACATAAACAAAGCGACACCAGCGCCACTACCGGTGGATAATGTTACTATTTTACGATATGATCGCTAACGTTTGGCCATATCATGAAGTAATCATGCATTTAGTTGGTCATATCGTTAAACGTTTTGTGTTCATTGATCTGGCCAAACCACATCATGATGTGGCCAACGAATGTTGTTCTATTTCATGAAATACGACCATTTCATGAAATGGTCGATCATTTCATGAAATGATCAATTCTATGATATGGCCACGATAGATACATGTCGTGGCCAGTTCGTAGAATTGGTCATGTCATGACGTGCTCGACCATTTCATGACCATTTCATTTCATTTCATGAAATGTGACCATTTCATGAAACAGAATATCTTTCGTTGGCCACATCATGATATAGTTTGGGCAGATCAATGAACAAAAAACGTTTAACGATAGCAACTAAATGCATGATTACTTCATGATATGGCCAAACGTTGGCAATCATATCATAAAATTAGTAACATTATCCACCGGTAGTGGCGCTGGTGTCGATTATATTTGAAACTTGTTTGATATTATAATCGATGAATCGATATAATTGTACAATTTTCCATATCGATTAGGTAAATAATTTTGAACCTAAGAAATTAATCGACTATTCGCATTTTTATTACACCACATAACATGAACACCGCCTGCATTAACGATATGGCCAAACGTTGATTGAAATATCATTTAACGTTGACGTTTCAATGATATGGTCAACTTAAGTTGGCCATTTCGCACCCTTCGTGGAAAAACGCAGTAAGTTGATTTTATCAACTTTTCAGGAGCTAAAAAAAACTGTCCTACTAATTAGTTATAAGTCCTGGAAATAACCTTCAAAGAGAAAATAATAGCAAAAAGTAGCCCGGATTGACCCACATTTATTAATTTTTAATTAATTGTGTATATTTGAAAAAAAATTAAAAAAACACGGTTGCGTAGATATTCCACGAAACTATAATCAAACGTTCCGTTGTAAGTACAGATACTGCTTTATTATTACGTAGTGCAAACAACATTGACAGTTGTAACTTTACCTACAACGTTGTTCACCTTCCGATTTCATCTTACTCGGATGTTGTAAGTATTAGTTACTTCGTTCTTACACGAAAAATTTTAACAACATGTTTTGCGTAAGTTGAGAAACCTATTTGTTCCACGTGAAAGTAAATGATCTTTGATAGTGTAACTATAGAAATTGCTTTTTTAATAAGGAAATATCTCAAAATAATTGTATGTATCTTTAAATACTTGTTTGTTGCAGGGGTTAGTCTAGAATGTAGAAGTATGTATGCTCATACATTATACAGGGTAGCCCAGAACTTCAAGTTCAAAATGAAAAATTAGATAGAGTGGCTCATTAGCTACTAGAAACACCCCCATGTATGTTCAGCCATTATTTATAGTTTAGGAGATATGACCTATTTTGTACCTTTTTCTAGATTTTCTACCTTACTTCAGAAATAAT
Source organism: Pectinophora gossypiella (assembly GCF_024362695.1). NCBI lineage: Eukaryota > Metazoa > Arthropoda > Insecta > Lepidoptera > Gelechiidae > Pectinophora > Pectinophora gossypiella. The sequence goes on from NC_065422.1 coordinate 4,127,279, forward strand.
CATTTTGTCGCTATCCCGTTCTTAATAATTATTTTATTTTACTTCACAACTATGTCTAAAGATATATACCGCTAGGTAAAAATATAAAAACAGTCAAATCAAAGACAAAAAAAAAGTTATTGGAAGTCAAAGTGAGAATTGGACCAAAATTGTCACAGTTGTTAAAACTTCGCCGAAGAATAATTAACACATGAGATTGGCATGGACGCTGAAAGTAGGTATCTCTAAAAAACTGCTCCATTTAATAGCCTTTTAGACACATCAAAAAAAGTACCTTTAATAGAAGCAATAAACTAAATAATTAGACCTCAAAGATTGCAAGATAGACAGATTTGAAGGAAAAATTTACATTCTCATACAATGTAGGTAGCTGCTTCTTTCTAACGTTGTTCTTTAACAACCTTTGTGGTCAAAGACACATTTTCAATAAAAAAAATCACGCTCATAATCGCTAACAGGGTAGACATAGCAACAGTCTGAAGACAAAACTTGCAGTCACTTTTGGTATTCATATTGTAATGAAGGAAAAAGTTATCCCCAAACACTGTTGGTGATTCATACTATAAGATGCTAAAATAAAATCTGTCTGTCTTGCAATCTTTGAGGGCTAATTACTTAGTTTTATGCCCCTATTAAGGGTACTTTTTTGGATGTGTCTAAAAGCCTATTAAATGGAGCAGTTTTTAAAAACACTTTCAGGGTTCGTGAAAATCTCATGTGTTTATTATTCTTCGGCGAAGACTTACAACTGTAACAATTTTAGACGAATTCTCACTTTGACTTCCAACTTCCAATGACTTTTTTATCTTTCATTCGATTGTTTTTATTTTTTCACCTAGCGATACACATACTTAGGCATAGTTTTGAAGCAAAATAATTAGAAATTAGAAAGAAAAAATTAGAATTATTAAGAAAGGGATAGCGACAAAATGATGATTTCTGAAGTAAGATAGAAAATCAAGAAAAAGGTGTAAAATGGGTCATATCTCCTAAACCGTAAATAATCGCTGAACATACACGGGGGTGTTTCTGGTAGCTAATGAGCCCCTCCATCAAATTTTTCATTTTGAACGTGAACTTTTGGGCCAACCTGTATATTGAAACAAATAAAATCAGTGTTAAATTAAGTGTTTATTCTAATTTGTATTAAAAAAAATATTTATTTACTAGCTGTGCCGAAACCCTTTTGACCCGCATGGGTTTTTAGTTTTCAGGGAGTTATTTCTATTTGTAATTAAAATCCAACTTTTAATTTTAAAACGTTTATTAATTAATACATGCATAATCACAAAATATATTAATACGGTATGGCACTTGCCTTTATTAGAAAAACCTTCATTTTCAGTTATTACAGTTAGTCATTAAGTGTTTTCTTGAACATTTTGCTCCTTTCCGATCACCCCCTCTTTGCTTTTCGGTAGAACCTGCAAATGACAAAATATAAAAAAACTATTAAGTATGATAATAAATTACTAAAAAGAAAAAACAACCATTAATACCTATTATAGTAAGCTTAGAGATGAGCCAATTTTCCAACGTATCCGAAAAGCGACAGTGTCAGTGATAAAAATGTATGTGATTGACATAAGGTCTGTCACTGTCGTTTTACGTACTTAATCGTTTGCAACTTGGCTAAAACCCCATAAAAGCCAGTTGGTTTGCATAGGAGATAACTCTAGAAAAAACTACATTAAGCAAATCAAAAATATATCTGTGGTTGTTATGATAAGAGGAAAATGACAGAATAATTATACCATAAATACACAGGCACTGACTATTTCAGAGAAACTTTACCACGCGCCGCTTCCAGGTTAGTAGGTAAATACCTATATCAATCTAGAATACAAATACTGAAAGGATATTTCGGCATACAAAACATGGAACGTTTTCAGCTGCTTAGCTTCCCGGCCAAGTCGTAAATCAGAAATGGTACTAATATTATTTTTTTGCCCAAAAGTAAGATGATCTGTGCGTCGGAGGGCACGTTAGGCAGTCGGTTGCGGCTTAATTAAGTATGCAGGTATGTCGTCGTTACATGAGGCATGTCATGGACCTATAGCGGCTCAGTAGTAACCCTGATACCAGGGTTGATGAGGTCAGTCAATTATTGTCTCAACCCACACGAGAGAAGAACTTTAGTAGGATACGGATAGGTACATACGAACCTTGAAGAGAATGTGTCTCATGTTGACTACGACGAGAAGATATCCCATAGTTTCTTGAAATATTTTTGCATTTCTGGTCATTCTTCCACTGGGTTGTACTGGATTGGGTTGCAGTATTAGTGGAATCTGTTAATTGTAACATAATGGTTTAAATACATTGTTTGTAGGTAGGTACATAATAGACGTTAAGCAATAAAAAGGACCCATTACCAAATCACCCTAAAAATTAGACACAAACCTAGATATTTTATCGTTATTTAGGTATTAAATAGAAGGTTAGTACCAATGCGTTAATAATAAAATGTATATCAAACTCAAGCGCACAAATAACAACAAAATCAAGGGTGTTTTTGCAAAAGTTAACTTATATACCTAGGTAGATAATTCACAACCAAGCCGAAATACTACAGTTGATCACGTAACAGTTTTTTGTTCAAATATCTTTATTTTATTCATATACCAGGTGCTATGCCAGGTGATAGCGAATGTACAAAAACGGCACACCCCAATTTAAATAGGTAGTTAGTTTATAGATTAAAAGCACCGAATAGGCACATAGGCATGCTTAGTTTACTTTAATAATTAGTACAGAGCAGTGCAATCATCATCACGCATTAACCAAACCAACTTACGTCAAGTAGGTCGTCAGGTAGGTAGGTAGGTAGGGTAGGTAGGTAGGTAGGATCTGCTTCTGTGTAAACCTTACAAAACAAAATATTTATAATATTAATAGTCTAATAAATAGTAATATACTAAGTAGGTAAGGTAATAGGTACCTAAAATCTAGCTAGTCTATTTATAAGTAAATAACTCACCATCTTCGATTTTGTCCAAGTTGAGCATACGTATAATCCTTGGGTTTTTTACTTCCACACAAAGATATGCACGCTTCGAGTAGCCACCATGAACAAATTAAATAGAGAGATAATTATTACATCTATCCAACATTCGTCAATCATGACTTTTTATTCTAACAAAAATCGACCTTATTATTACTACAATGCGATCGTTATTTGTAGGGCCGTATGCTGACTGACGGAATACCGTGGTAAAACTACGATCACAAATAGACAATCAGCTTTCACTCTACAAATAACGATCACAGTGCAATAATAATAAGGTCGTTTTTTATAAACTTCGTCGGCAATAATTTTGTCTATAGGTGATCTTGGTTTTACCGTGGTAAAACCACAATCAGCATACGACCCTACAAATAACGATCACAGTACAGTAATAATAGGGTCGATTTTTGGTTGAATAAAAAGTCGAGATTGACGAAAAATTGGTGGATAGATGTAATACCTCTCTAATATCTTTCTAATACCTCTCTTTGAGTGTGCAGCCCGCCGCCGCTGGCACGGCGTAAGTACAGTAATCAAATAAAACATAGGGATTTACGCTAGTGATAAGTAAGTATATTTACTTAGGACATTAATAAGTAGTCTATATTTGCAGGTAATTAGAATAACACGACAAATGATTCAAATTATTGTCTTTAAAAGAGTTGTATTCATATTTACGAAGAGTATAGTGTAAAATATATCATCGAAAAATGAAGATAAATGAAATAACGTAATAGTAATATCAAACCTTGCTTGGAAAAAACTACGTGATTATATTTACACCAAACCGTTACACTAAAAGATTCGCAGAATAGGCAAGTAGCTGGAGTTACAACAAATAGTAACGCTAAAACATTCGTGGAATAACGAAGTAACTAGACGTACAACCACTGTCGTGTCGTATAATGTCGTGAAACATGTCAGTACGTTTACTTACGACTCGACCATCCTAAAAAACTTTCGTGTAAAATCGAAGTAAGTGTTATTATGACTTTACTATATGGGAAAATACCAAAAAAAAATCACGTATTTATACTTACTTTCTTATTATGGGGGAAAAATATTTTTATCAATGTTGCACAATTTCATTGTTTTTGTAATAATTTCTTCATTTTTACTGATATCTTAATGAAAATTTGTGAGAAGGTGTATTCGTGTACGCTGAATTGAATGGTGCAATAAAAAAAAAATGTCGCTAGTCCACTTACTGCGTTTTTCCACGGGGGGTGCGATTTCATGAAATATGACCATTTCATGAAATGGTTGAACACATCATGAAATGACCAATTCTAATATCTGGCCACGACATACACACACATACATAAACAGCCATTGTCCACATTGGATGTACTCGCTGGCAACTTCATGAGTAGTAACTTAGATAAGTATTAATTAGTACGCATTACAGCAATTTGTACTAATCAAAAACATAATTTTAGGATAAGTACTTCTACTTTTTAACCCCCTGAACAAGAATGACGAAGTTTATGAAAGGCATGTCAACAAATATTCCGAACAACGCGAATGTTGTAGTGACGGGGAAAACAAAATTGGAAGAGTGAGGGAATATATATAATAATTTCAGTGTGTATTCAGAAGATGTTGTCAGCGAGGCATCCAACCAGAATGTGAAGTTTCGTTACAGTACCTATCCTAAAATTATGCTTTAGATTAGTACAAATTCTAGTAATGCTTAGTAATGAATATCTCTTGGATTCTAGGATTTGTGCCCGGTTCATGGCAATAGGCTCCCCTCTTCTTCTTTCGTGTGGGTTAAGAGGTGGTTTACCAACCTCATCAACCCTGGTGTCAGGGTTACTATCGAGCCTCTCTCTGACTCATGTAATGACTACTTACTTACATCAATCAAATCAAATTTGACTTGCAAATATACTTTATTGCACACAACATACAAAGCAAATTAACACAGATGATGATAGATACAGTACAATCTGGCGGCCTTATTGCTAAGCAGCAATTTCTTCCAGGCAACCAGTCATATCAGTAACTAGTAACCGGGACCAACGGCTTAACGTGCCTTCCGAAGCACGGATTATCTTACTTTCGGACAATCAGGTGATCAGCCTGTAATGTCCTAACCAAACTAGGGATCACAAAGTAATTTTTGTGATATGTCCCCACAGGGATTCGAACCCGGGATCTCCGGATCGTGAACCTAACGCTCAACCACTGGACCACGGAGGCCTTTGGGTCGCCCCTTATTACATGGGATTTAAACATAGCTGGCGAAGAATGGGTGTATTTACTTTGTACTTCAGCCTACCCCTTTGGGGACACAGGCGTAAGCAGTGCCATCTGATTACAATATGTCATGTCAAATAAAAAAAAACACAAACATCTTGCTATCTTTACCCTATTTAGATGAAAGATCGGAGGCAATAACACTTCGCAGACAAAGAGTAATAAACATATTTTATCACCGAAAAAAATGTTTACTTACCTCCATAGATGATATCCACTTTTATGCCAAGGCACTCTAATAAAGGTACTTACTTTTAAGGAGAACAAAAACATAATATTTTCCCGCAACAAAGAACCTGCTTGGATTCTTTGAAACATATAGGTACATAATCATAATAATTAGATGTCGCAGTGGCGCTTATCAAGCGGATGCATACAGGCTACTGACCACAGACAGTCATTTTCTACAGCACTTCCAACCATCAACTTTAACAAGAGTTCGCTTTACACATCCTCTTTAAAACTACAGTCTTTCCGCTCTGTTTCAACAAAAGTTTCAATGGATCTGGTGTTAAGAGATTGTGTGGAAGGTTGAAGATTATACCAGTGATGGTAAGTGTCAGAGTAAAAACCTGTTAGGCAAATTATCTGCAAAGAATCACTGAATACACCTGCCGCTATTTATGTGTTTATATATGCAAGAATGCGCAGTCGCGTGATTAGTTATAAGCATTGTTTTGGTTTAAGCTTCTTACTTTGATGGGGTTTTTGGTTTTATATTTCTCATTTATTTTATACGGGTTTCAGCTGGCTCTGATTCGGACTTTTTGGCGGGAACGGAAACGGGACCGTTGCTTTGAATAATCTAAATAATTAATACGAAGTGGTGTTTTGTGGTTAATGATCGCATTAAGTTAGTCGGAAAACATTCGCGATAGTGTTATTATATCGGAATATTCAATAAAAAAGTGTACCTATCTAATTTCACTTCGTGCCAAGAAGCCGCTTCATAACTCGAAAGTTTATGCGGAGTTTTGAGTTAATTCGTTTGGGGTTCGGAGTAGAAGTCTCCGAGGGTGGGGTTTCATCATTCATTGTCATCACCTTTCATCATTTCATTGGACCACGGAGGCCGTTATTTCCTATGTGTGCAATAAAGTATTTGTTATGCTATACATCGGTATGTGTTTATTATTAATAAAAGAAATACAGATATGTTTATTTAAGACTACAAATTTGCTTATATTCTATATAGTGTAGGCAATGCCTGAATCTTGGGGTACCAAATACATCTAATACTACTGAAGTTTGTTCAGGAAAGTGATAACCCTGGGGGCTAAAAATGGCCACATCGACACACATGCATTGCGCACTTACTTTTATATGCGCAAATGTCAAATTGCAATATTGCTTTCTTAGATGAATTGCTTCGATGTGGCCATTTTAACCCACCAGTTTGGAGTAACGCTTGACTCACGCGTTCCAATACCGGCTTGGGCTTTTTAAACCGCTGAATTAGACTTTATGAGTTTGAATTTCGAATTGCGATGGATGTTGGAGATCTCGCCCCGGGTCGTTCCCGGACCTCCTGTGTGTATGCAGACCTTTTATGCCCACACTCCGACTCCTAACAGAAACTAGTTATAACAAGCGAGCTTATAAGCATTTGTTTAACATATGTATTATTTCGACACGGAATATCCAGATCATTATGCTTTTAATTAGGACCCACGCTGTGTAGTTGATTGAAAAATCTTAAGCCGGTGTTGCTAGCTTTAAATATGGGTAAAACTTCTCACGGTGAATTTGTTATTGTCTTATAGATATTAATTATGGTAATCTGTATGTAAATATTGTTGTAATTGCGTTTGGTTTGTGCTAGGCTAATTTTAATTAATATGTTTATCAGTAAGTAGTAATAATCAATTATCATGTATCTCCTTAGTGAAAGTACGCTCAAATCCTTCTGTCGGATTTTACGACATGCCCGAGAGGTGGAGAAACAGTGGAGGCCAATGTAAATAGGGGGAAAGAGGTAGGGTCCACCGCAAGATGAACACAGTGAATTTTCATTTTTTAAATAATACAAAAACGAATCTTGCGCAGGTTTCATTGCTAATAGCAGGTCGTTATATTGTAGTCGGCTATGAAACCAGCAACATTTGTCTTATTTTAAGATTTAAAAAAATATATATAAAAAAAGAAATTCTTTCATTTCTGACTGTTATAGAGCGATATTCAAAATAAATTACGAAAAATTACGTGTAATTAATGTAATTTACAACTATAAAGTAAGTAAGTATACTTAAAAATAATAGTCAAGTATTAACTCTTAAAACATGATGTAGGCAGGAAATTGGCTATTTAAACCTTTCACCTTTACATCTATTTTATAAGTAAAAAATCTAGCACAAAAACTTGCTACTATTAATATATACGTAATCTTATTAACATACGAATTTCTCTTGTGCGAATAGTCACGAGTTACAATCTAATACTTACTGTTTTCTGTCACGAAATATTTGAATTTAATTATGAGTATAATGAGGAGCTCGGTGGCGCAGCGGTAAACGCGCTCGGTCTGCGATTGTTGAAGTTAAGCAACTTTCGCAAAGGCCGGTCATAGGATGGGTGACCACAAAAAAAGTTTTCATCTCGAGCTCCTCCGTGCTTCGGAAGGCACGTTAAGCTGTTGGTCCCGGCTGCATTAGTAGTCGTTAATAACCATTAATCCGCACTGGGCCCGCGTGATGGTTTAAGACCCGATCTCCCTATCCATTCATAGGGAAGGCCCGTGCCCCAGCAGCGGGAACGTTATGGGCTGATGATGATGATGAGTATAATAAGGTAATGTGAATTAATGTTTTGGATTCCTTACAGCTATTTAAATACAGGAATTAATCTGTATTTATCTATAGAGGCTGTTAGTTACGTCGTAACGAAAACTTTGAAGGATGAAGGATGACTTGATATCAAGTGGAATTTTCCGTCGCAAAAGTATTGAATTGAAAATAATCAAAAAAAAAAAACCACAAAAATTTTCATGAATTTTCCGACGGGAAATTCCACTTGATATCAACTCAGAATCATGGTCTGAATCATCCCCCTGAGTATTCATTATGGTGTCACTAAACACCCATACGTACCTGTTTGTATGGCTACCTGTATGTACTTGTATGTGGTGTTTGTTTTTATTACTAAGTAACATAATATTATTATTCATCAATGTACAGAACCCTCAAAACTAATCCCAACTAGTTGTTGACCATAGTTTATGGTCAATCGGCCATTCGTTGCGGATGCTAAATTAAAATCAATTAAAACGAACGCTTAACTGATTGAATGCTTAGATTAATGCACATTATTCTAAGCCGCGATTAAGACGTTCGCATATTGATAACGTGCTTAGAGAGGGGAAGTGGGGAGGGATAATGATTAACGTTGCAATGTTGGTTATCGATTATATCATAACATAAGCTCACAACTATAGCCCAATTGGGGTTCGCAGAGGTTACATTGATGAATAAGAATAAGAATAAATTTATTGCCAGTAACAATTTACATTTGCTATATGAACTAGGTAATTATGAATATTACGAATACGGGCAAAAGGAAATGGCTCAGCTTGTGCTGCGATGGAGCCATGCTATGACGCCATCCAGCGCTGGTTTTCATTCATTTCCTCTTCCTGGGATATTGTGCGGAAGTAATTGTCAATTGATGAACTAAGTACCCACACCTCACCGAGCGAACGGGCTCCGTGGTCCAGTGGTTGAGCGTTGGGCTCACGATCCGAAGGTCCTAGGTTCGAATCCCGGTGGGGACACATCACAACGCCTCCATCACGTTGGTCTAACAGAAAGCTCGATCTTTTTCTCCGATTGTGTGGGTTGTGAGGTGGATTACCAACCGGTGGTCATTATCGTTGTGGTAAATGATAGGATTGATATGCAAAGAGTCTCTTGGCCATCTTCAAACCAGAATCCGAAACAATTCATAAAACCAACCTTATTTCAGTATTAATGCACATCAGTAACCTGGATCGAAGCAATCCTACGCAGGATAATTGATAGGGTATACAATAAAATCACACGAGCGATTAAGATTAAAATCACTCTAGACTGTCGGTTCAAAAACGAACAAAGTTGCTAAGCTGCTTTTGAAAAGATAATAAAGGGCAGAAATGAAATCGAATACTTACCTACTTAGTGTATCTGTGAGATACAGATGGAGCTGGCTAAAGTGCAAGTAGGGGTATGAACACATGATAGTGTTAGCTAGTTTTTAAAAGCAGTCTTTACTACTACAACTCGTGGCTTCCTGGATTGATGCCCGGTTAATGGCAATACCTAGGCTCGCCCCCTGTTGAGCGAGTGCCCGCGTGCTTTCAAGGCCAGAGTGAACAGGCACTTTCTGGGCGAGCTCCATCTTAGGCCTCAATGCCTTCGGGCAAGTCTGGGGGCAAGAGCATACCCATCACCAGCCCATTAACGTCCCCACTGCTGGGGCACGGGCCTTCCCTATGGATGGATAGGGAGATCGGGTCTTAAACCACCACGCGGGCCCAGTGCGGATTAGTGGTTATTAACGACTGCTAATGCAGCCGGGACCAACGGCTTAACGTGCCTTCCGAAGCACGGAGGAGCTCGAGATGAGAACTTTTATTTTTTGTGGTCACCCATCCTATGACCGGCCTTTGCGAAATTTGCTTAACTTCAACAATCGCAGACCGCGCATTTACCGCTGCGCTACCGAGCTCCTCCATACGTATATATAAGTATATATTCTTAAAAACGCGCTCGGTAAACGCGCTCGGTCTGCGATTGTTGAAGTTAAGCAAATTTCGCAAAGGCCGGTCATAGGATGGGTGACCACAAAAAATAAAAGTTCTCATCTCGAGCTCCTCCATGCTTCGGAAGGCACGGCTGCATTAGCAGTCGTTAATAACCACCAATCCGCATACCCGTCAAAGGTAAAAAGAAGAGTCCTAATAGTGTAATATCTTGAGGGAGACTAGAGATTTTGGTAATAAAACGCCAGGGTAGTTATAAAACGATGCCCACTGTATTCTTTTTGCACAGGAAGAGAGATTACAAAACTTGTTACCACCTTAAGAAATAAAACCGATATTTTAGTTGGTGTTGCCAACACCTCTTACATATATACATACATACATTAACAGCCTATATACGTCCCACTGCTGGGCACAGGCCTCCTCGCAATCAACCGGAGTGGGAATGGAGCACACTCCACCACGCTGCTCCAATGCGGGTTGGTGGAGGTGTTTTTACGGCTAATAGCCGGGACTAACGGCACTTAACACATGGGACACCACCTACAACACCTATTACATGGGATGTTTTTTATTTATTATAGAATACAAAGAAAAAATATCAATTAAACAAAGCTGGCGGAGAGTGGATGGATATACTATTCACCTCTGCCTACCCCACGTGATACCTTTAAACTAAAGTACGCAGTGTGGACCATTCTCACAAGAATAAAAGGCCACAGTATCGCAATATTTGCGAATAATCCGCAAACAAGTATCAAGTACTATCGCACGCCTGAGAACAACCAGTGAGATAAAGAAAATATCAAGACTATTATGGCCCGTCGCACGCATGTCCTTCTTACGTTTGATTCGGGTGGATATGCCACATATTACACGTAACATAAACGCGCATCACTTTCATTATAATGTCACGGGTTCGACAAACCACTGAACTCCATTTTATGAGTGTTTTTTCATGTTCGGATCATAAATAATTGATCACGTGGTTTTTTGTTCATAAAAAGGGACATAGGTACCTAAACGTAGCTGGCGACGAGACACACATCTGCTCATCCCTTCGGGGTACAAGCGTGATGCTATGTTATTTTATAAACAAATACTTCTTTTGTTTCTATAGAACATTTTATTATAGTCAAAAATTCGTTCTTAAGCTGAAAGCATTCTTCTGAATCGTGCGCTGAAAGTACTCACAATCGTCCGGAGGGGGTATGGGGAAGTCATCATTATGTGCTAACTTTAACCGACTTCAACAAAGTATATGTAATATTAAATATGTAATATTGTTGGAATTGCATACCTATGTTAGTTATGTTAGTATATATAGGATCGTAAACACGTGTGCCAAATTTTTATAGGTGTATGTATGCTCCATACCCCCTACTTGTTGATTAAGGAGAGGCCTTTACCCGGCAGTGGGACGTATATAGGCTCGTTATGTTATGTATATGTAACCTACATATTATTTGTTAAATAGAAAAAAAGCAATCGGTCTAATCTCGACTGATACATCACTATGCTGATGAACGTCACAACACTGGCTTCCGTACTTTGACAGATCTAATTCATACCACGTATTGGATTGAAGCTATTGTAAAATAATTATCTTTATTGAAATATAATCACTGATTGTACTAAACTAGCCGTTCTATGTACGTATCTTTCAACTCTGTCCAGCAATTTAGACGTGAAAAGGACAGAAGAACAGCTTTTTATATTAGCATGGCTATCCATATATTTCTAACGTCACAATCGACTATATCTTTTGTAGTTTGGTATCCTGCGCGCTGTCATACAGCGGGCCTTAGCGAATTAACACCAGAGTAAAGTGGCGTTGTGCGCACACGCAACGTTTACTGCGCCGCCGCCGCTTTAGAACATTGCGTATGAGTTGTATTATTGTTCGGATTAGCGGTTGAAAGTTGTGTTACGAAACGTGATAAGTGATGATCCATGTCGCCGTTTGTAATGTATTCTTCATTATAAATATTGCTACATACACATAGTTTCACTCCTGTACTGGCGGATACAGGGGTGATGCTGTGTCTGTTTGTGGTAAAGACTGATCATCGTTTTCGCACATTCGTCAAATTCCATTCCCATCTGTTTACCCATTCAAGAGTCAAGAACTTGGTTCTAACAGTAGCACGCAATCAACAATTGAATGCCCAATTAAAGCCATTTCCTCTAATCTTAAGTGCCCACTGTTCTGGCAAACGAGGAACAAATTAGATTGCCAATAGAAGTAGCTACTGATACAAGATTGCATTATAGTGACGACTGTTTTGTTGCAGCATTGTCTTAATCTGAAGGTCCCGGGTTCGAATCCCGGTGGGGACATATTACAAAAATGACTCTGTGAGCCCTAGTTTGGTTAACACATTGCAGGCTAATCACCCCGATCTTCCGACAGTAAGATCAGCAGCTTCGAAAGGCACTGCTGTTGGTCCTGGTAACGACTCACCGATATAAGTACGTGGTCGTTACACGAGCCAAGTCAGGGGTCTTGGGCGGTTCAATAATAACCCTGACACCAGGGTTGATGGGGTTGGTAATCCACCTCACAACCCACACGATAGAAGATGATCACGTGCTTAGCGGTGAAGGTAACAATCATGACATCACATTCCCGAGAAATGCATTCCCATAAGCACGTGATAATCATTTATGATCCAAACATGAATTCGAAAATAAATTCGACAGTCATTGGGGCCTGTGCTAGATTAGAACCTGCGACCTCAAAGTGAGAGGCAAAAGTTCTGCTAACTGGCAGCCCAGTTGGTCTCACAAACACAGCAAGGCTCTCAAAAACAAAAACAAGGGTTTGCCAATGAAAATTGAACTTTCCCAGCTTAGCAAAAAAACTAGCTGTAATAAAATAAGCTAGACGCATCGGATAAACGGCTTCTATCGACTGCCAGTCTTGGTGTCCATATAAGCTGAACAATGGCCTACGTGCCTTGCGGGACATAGGACATAGAACGTAAACTGATGTGCGAGAAATCTAATATTTTCTATTAAGCTTAAGCTTTTCAGCAGCAGCGTAGAGCAGCGTGGAGTATACTCCATACCACCTCCGGTTGATTTAGGGGAGGTCTGTCCCCAGCCGTGAGACGTATAGGTAAAGTATGTTTTGGGAATTGAGAACGCATCCATTATTATTATTAGCCTAGTATGTTGGCTAATTTGCTAGTCAGTAATTATGTTGGCAATACTTTCCACCTGTTATTCTGTCTGTTTTTCTGTAATAAATACATTCGCGCGTTTTTGGCCGTAATGAAAGTCTTTTTCGTAAGTCTCATTAAATTTCATATGATAGTGCGACATGGTTCTAAAGTGGGTACATGATATTACTCATGTTATTACTTATTACTTAGTTCCGGGTCATCATCCCGTAGCAGCGTTATTCCGTTTTCACGGGGTACTTTTGCCTAAGGCGATTCTCACACTGCCCCGCATGATGCAGCGTAGCGCGGGGATGCATGTTCTTCCGTTGCTTGTATCTCCGTTGTATAGAAAACACGCACGGTCTAACACACAGAAAATGCATCCACGCGTGTTCATGCGGATGCATTTACATACATTGAGATACTTACAAGCAACGGAAGAACACGCATTCACGCGCTACGCTGCATCATGCGGGGCAGTGTGAGAATCGCCTTACCTGAATATTTGACAGGTCCGGTTTGTTACAGAAGCGACTGCCTGTCACTGCAGTCTTTTGGTACACCAGCTTGTAGTACAACAAGAAGCGCTGTTTCGAACCCCGGTACCAGATTTGCACCAATGAGTTATTAATATATTTTAAGTGCAGTTTTCATAAGGCTCACTTATTACGTTGGTGTAACAGAAAGCTCGGAGAGCTGTGGGTACTTAGTTCATCTTGCGATGGATGTATCTCTGACTACACCATTGGGATGTAGACGTGAGCTTACAAGTATGTTATATTTATTTAGGTACTCATTTACTGACATAGCACGTAAAGTTGAAATTGTTACTGACCATATATGAGCTAAGTTTCCTGAAAATAAACTTTTTTTTAAGCTCCTAGAGTACCCAATATCGAACACTGCACATTAACGTTCTATCTCTACGCGTAGCGTGTCGCGCGGGGAAACGCGAAAATGACGATTTATTGTATCTACGACGGGCCGCCATGCGCCAGCGCAAACCACTGAGTGACGGGTCGTAACTCCATGACGCATTGTGATCCCTCGCAATTGTTACTTATTGAATCCTCCGGTCCTCCCGCGATTGTCAAGAAACTGTTAGACTTTACTGCTTCCGATCGGCAGTTAAATGTAGTGACAATGTATTAAGCCCACTTGGACTGGTTAGTATGGGAAGGTTCCGCACTTAAACACGCGCTGCTGTAGTTTTGACAATTCTGGTGGAATTGATGTTATGTCGCGGACACTCTACTTGCAAATGGAAATGCAAATTAACACGTTCAAGGACAGAACGTCTACGGACGTTCCGATTCCAAGGTGTCATACTACCAATAGGTAATAATGAACCATCAATGACTCACGGTGTCTGTCCATGAAAGGGTTAAGTAAGCGCTAAAATATCCTAAAATAAAGTCCAAGTCATGACAATATTGGCCCCGATTCCTGCAGACACTTCCTAATTTTACTATAAGTTATACGTGTCACTTTCTTATCCGCCAAAAAGGAAAGGAACGGATGATTGACAGTTGTTAATTTTAGGAAGAATGAGTAAATTAATGAACCCGGGCAAATCAAATAGGTATCTCGCTGGTATGCAAACCGTTTGACGTGTCTGTCAACTTAATTCTGTCGGGTTATTGGCCAATGTAAAATTTTTATAGACGTGTGTTCCATTAATTTTATGCTTGTTATGATAATTATATAACGAAACGTATATAATAACGAAAAAAATCTTTAAACGACTTTTCTCGAAACGGCCTTTCAACGTAAACCCACGAAAATTCTAGTTGGTGATCCCTACAACAGAGAATATTATTCAGATCATGGTATAAGAAAACCAGGTATGCTCAAAAGTGACAGCTAACATTTCAAGGTTAGCCCAGCTGACGTCATCCAGTCATCGCCATGCGTTGCAATTTCGTTTTTTTTAATATAATTATGATATTTATACCACGACCAATGTTTTTATATATATTTGCAAGGAAATTTTTAACTTTTAGTAGAAGATTTACTAACAGTTTCAATGATTTTTATATGTGTGACAAGGAATAGTAATTAAATACATTAGTCAATGGCCCCGATTCCTGCAGACACCGCCTAATTTTATTTTAAGTTATATCCGTCATTTTCATATCCGTCGAAAAGGAAAGGGACGGATGATTCACAGCTCTTAATTTTAGGAAGAATGAGTAAATGAACGTGTCAGGTTATTGACTGATGTAAAATTTTTAGACGGTTGGTTTCGATTTGTGCTTAAAATTGACGTGTGTTCCATAAATTTTATGCTTGTCGATTACCCGTCCCTTTCCTTTTCGGCGGATAAGAAAATGACAGATATAACTTAAAATAAAATTAGATGGTATTTACAGGAATTAGCACCATTATATCACTTAATTTACAATAATTCAATTTACGTCCTTGGAATGTTGGAGATACCATTGAATGGTAACACTAACGTCATTAATGGGCTAGCAATGGCGGCTTGTCATAGGATTGAGCATACCTGGTTTTCTTATACCATGATACACAATATAATATATACTTACTTACGTACACTATGCTGACATTTCCTTAGCTAAACATTTCCGTGTTACAAAAGCTATTCATATAAACTTGAATGCGCATTTTACATTTTATTGTATGTATTTTTGTTTAAATTTATCCAAAGGATGGATGCAGATGCCATTTTGAAAAATGTCCACCCGACGCATGCGGACTTGTCGTATAAATTAACAGGCTTTTGTCACAAGCAGTCATGTGCCGTTCCAGGGAACGTTCCCACTTCGAGAACATTTCTGGCAGTTAAAACGCGCAAAACTTATGTAAAAAGAGTTTTATTACCAAACTTTTAGGCAGATAAGACCAGAGTACAAGAAAGATCAATTTAAAAAAGAAAAGCAGCCAGTGTCCTTACTATTAAAGAGTTTTTTCAACGGGAATATTCGCACTTTGGGAACATTCCAGGCCCATCACTGGTCACAAGGTATTCAACCTCGCATGAGAAAAGTTTTAATGAGAATTTATTTAAAAGCATTTAAAAGGATTGTTTTTTAAGAATTTTGTTTTTTGAACGAACAATGATTCATTTAAGTAAGTTTTTTAAAGATTGATTTTCATTTATCTTTCTTGGGAATATTGTGTGTGATATATTTCGATCGAATTTAATGTACTTATGAAATAATCTAATATTATGGTAAAATAATAGTTTAAGTAGATAGACATCCCTATGTCGCTAAAAACGGGGATATTAACATCAAAAGTTCATAAATCATCTAGGTAACTGAATCTCGCTTAAAAACAGGTGATATTCTTGTGAAACGCTTAATAAGTTTATAAAAAAAAACTATAATAATATTTTAAAAGTAGAAATGGAAATATCTAAGTGAAATCTTTAAGTTTTACGATCAAAATACTACTTTACTTCCAAGTAAACATTTATTAAGTAGTAATTTCCATAATAATAACTAATAAAAATAATATTATTCTATCATTTAATTCACTTAGAATACAAGGATGTCATAAAAATCAGTTTTTATTTTAGATCGTAAAAGACAGTACAAACGCATTAAATAGGGAAATTTTATAGATAATTAGAATCTGGTGGTCGTTTTTTGAACACTACATCCTAGGATATCTAGGTAGATTTAAAGACTATTTTAAAATTACCAACCGCTTGACATGCCCTTAGTGGAGCAGCGTGGTGATGTACAGTCATGAGCAATATAATGTACCCACTTTAGGACTCCGTCGCACTGACATATTTGACATTTAGTGAGACTTACAGTTCAATTTGTCAAAAAAGTTAATGTGACATGGTACCAAAGTGTATACATATTAATGCTCGTGACCGTATGCTCCATACCCCCTCCGGTTGATTGAGGAGAGGCCTGTGCCCAGCAGTGGGACGGATAATAATAAATAGGGTAGTTTCCAACTAATCAATTCAGTTACTTTTTACTAAACGTCAAAACACGCAATTTCTATGGAATCTGTATGAAAAAGCACATTGTGACGTCATAGAAAAAGGTAATAAAATGTCGGACGATTCATAAATAAGTTAAGTAAAAAAAGCTACCTATTATGAACCATCATTGACCCACGGTGTCTGTCCGTGAAAGCACTAAAATATCCTAAAATAAAGTCCAAGTCATGACAATATTGGCCCCGATTCCTGCAGACACCTCCTAATTTTACTTTAAGTTATGCCTGTTATTTTCTTATCCGCCGAAAAGGAGAGGGACGGAAGATTGACAGCTCTTAATTTTAGAAAGAATGAGTAAATGAATGAATAACCTGGGCGAATTAAAAAGATATCTCGCAGGTATGCAAACCGTTTGACGTGTGCGCTCAACATAATTCTGTCGGGTGTCGGTTGTTTTAGATTTGTGCTTAAAATTGACGTGTGTTCCATAAATGTTATACTTGTCGATTACCCGTCCCTTACCTTTTAGGCGGATAAAAAAATGACAGATATAACTTAAAATAAAATTAGATGGTGTTTACAGGAATTAGCACCAATATTTTTCGTTTGTTTTGGAATTGTCTTTATTTATTTAGTAATCAGAATTTCATAATTTATGTTTGACCCAGTCAAATGCCCTATGATAGGTGTCGTGTTATTAGGGTTCAGCGTAGCCAAGAAAAGACCCTTATATTACATACATACATAAACTCACGCCTATTTCTCACCGGAGTAAGCAGAGACTATGGAATCCCATTTGCTTCGATCCTGACATACTTCTCTTGCTTCCTCCACATTCATCAATCGTTTCATACACGCACGCAGGTCAGAGTAGGTTGTACTGAACCTTTTCTAAGGACATCTCCAGTTTGGTCAATGTATGTCCTTCTAGGTCTTCCTCTGCCAGCCCTACCACCAACCTTCGCTTTATATACTGCTTTCGTAAACCTATTATCCTTTATTCGCTCTAAGTGTCCAAACCAACTCAACATTCCTTTCTCAATCTTAGTCACTATATCATCTTTTACACCACATCTCTCTCTTATCACACTGTGTCTCACTCTATCACTCAATTTTAAACGTTACTTATAAAAAAATATCACAACCCGACTGCCGCGAAAGGCATGTTACTATAAAACTAAAAATAGGTATCTCTTTGGTACCTTAAAGTCTTCTTAAAGTGCATCTTACCTTAATAGTCGACTATGAATACGCATAACTGTCCTACGAACAAATAAAATGAGTTTTTTATACCGCTCTCTGTCGGCAACATTCGTGTTTTTATTTTTTATCTGTGGACTCCTATTCTTGAACGACGTCTGTGGCCTATGTAAGCCGTAGAATTTGGTTTGGAGTACGGTGGACCAAATCTGTTGATATTTTTTTTTAGATTTTTATGAGACACCTAATCTAATCAAGCGTATAAGATCCCACTGCTGGGCATGCTGGGATATGTTATTATGCGCGATGTTGGTACTCGTTTCGCTTTGTGTTTACGTCTACCGGATTAGAAATTATTTAAACGCGCGGTAGTTACCTACCGTACCGCGAAGACTGCTAAATAACATTTAAACATTGTTTTAAGTTTACGAGGTTATTATCATAATTAAAGCACATAATTTAAGCATTTAAACGCGGTAAGAACCCGTTATTATGTGCTTTACTTATAATAAAATTTAAGTTATAAAAGTTTCAGATAGAATACTAATAAATTGAATTTTGATATTATATATTAGAATCATATTTCATTAGCACATTTATGATTGAATAAATGTATGACTATATACCAAGTAACTTCACTAAAAAACCAAATCCAAAAATAAACGCGGGATTGTTAATAAGCAAAAATAATTATAAAAGAATGAAATTTGTCACATAATCCAAAACAGAAACGCAGGATTATTTTTGTGCCTTATTTTACGGGACCTTTTATGGAATTTACTAACGCTGGATTCTTATTAACCGGCTTCAAGAAAGAAGGTTATTTTTTTTTTAATTTAAGTTACACCAAATCCCATCGTCGGTATCCTTATCATCTACAGTCCTAGAAGTACCATGTTCGAGTTTTACGGGTTTCGCTTCTACATTCAAGTGGTCAAACGTAAATCGTGTGATAATCTACTGTTGAAGATTACGTAACAAGCATTACGTAGATAATTTCCATCTTAAAGTTTATCGAAAGCGTTTCAGTAATTTTAAATGAACGTTAATTTCTGGTGCGCTTTAAAGCTCGTAGCTACGATTTAGTTTTGACAGAAGTAATCGGTGCGTGAGAAATTATGTTGATGAAGAAAAACTTACACAAACTCACGCCATTGGTCACTAAAGGACTGAGCAGAGCCTCAAGTGATCAGAAGGTGCTAGCAGCTACATTTGACATGAAGACCCTAGCCCTAGGCGATGGCTATGCTCTCCTAGTTAAAGTGTGTTTTATGCCGGTTGCTGGAATAGATTTCTACCAGAAATTTGCTAATTTTTCTATGTATAATCTATATTTTTGCGCACTACACTTCAGTGTACATTTTATTCTCTATCCAAGGACGTCTGAAAGAGATCACTTACAGAGATAAGGTCGCCTATGCTCATTTTTAGTTTTCAGTGTTTCGTGTTTTGTTTTTGTGTGCGATAAAGTGTTTATTCATTCATTCATTCATCGATTGATTGATACTGGTAACAATCCTTCGAAAACTGATAGGTGCTATGCAGTTACCTATAATGAAATCTTAAAAAGAATTGTACTCTTTTTATTGTTAATTTAAATGTCAATTATCATCTTCACAGCAGACAAACTTCACACCTGCGCGAGAAATAATTTTCCACTCTTTTTTAAGCTGCGAAATTAATATCAGTCACAAGTTTGATTGACTTTTCATTCCTTCGCAATCTTTCTCAATAACGCAATAATAATTACTAAAACCTTAATACTGTTGAACAATTAACGTCTATCAAAATGGCCGCCTCGGGCGGTTTCGGGCGCGCTCGGTCGTTGTCGGGTGTTCTCGTAATTGCTCTGCGCAGACGCAGCCCCGAGCGACTCCTACTGTCGCTACTGCGGTAAAACAATTTGTTTATTGTAAATAGAAAAATGATTTGTAATGCTGTCTCATTATCCTATTAGTTGGTAGCTGAATAATGTCTCTGTGGGTGGAGTGCTCGACCATTTCTCACAGTGATTATGATTTATTTTTTAAACATTTTAAATGTAAAGCGACTTTGTAGTACTTATAGAAAATGCTCTGCTAAGGTCTGCGAGATAAATAAGTAGTTGTGAGAAATAGGTAGGTAGGTACTATTAGATAGAACAGAATCGACATAATCTCGACTGCTGCTAATGAACGTCACAACACTAGCTTCTGTAGTCTGCCAAATCTAAGGCCGGGTTTCCACTGACGCAGAGATAGGCGGAGAAGAGCGAAGATGTGCGGATTTGACCAATCACAGCGTTCAAAAGAGTGAAAAACGAAGACGCTCTGTCAGTCTCTCCCTCACGGTAATTGGTCGATTCCTGCATATCTCCGCTCATCTCCGCACAACTCCGCGTCAATGGAAACGCAGCCTAACTCGTACCGCGCATTGCAACTATGAGGGACTTTCCAGGCTACGTTCCCCAAAAGCAATATAGATGGCGCTCTTCAGGTTTAACGTGATAATTACCTATATTGTCATTGATCGGGGTATATGGGTCGTTCTTCTTTTTTATCGACAATAAAAAGTCATTTTCTCGTTATATCGGATTTAACATCTTTCATTATAACGGCAATAAATATTTAAAAAAACGTCATATAGAGATGCGTCTGTAGAGGAGTATTTAGTGTTTCTCTTTATCTTGATAATATACTGTTCCTTGCAGGCGCATTGCAAAATATATTGTGACAGAGTGGCCCTTTTCATCGGAGACAGCATTTCGATTTACCACTCTGTCACAGAATTTTGTGAAAAACAACCAAGCTACGTTAATCACTAATCGAGAAACCGATTAGTATTTCGCTAGTATTTTAAGTATAATAAGATAACTATATTTTTGGACAATGGAAAGATTAAATAAAATTCTAAAACATATAACATAGCAGAGCGAAGGACAGATCATTGTCGATAAAAAAGAAGAACGACCCATATAAAAATAATTGTTGCTTGATATTTGGATCACGTTATGTCTAGAATTTTGTGCCCGGGTATAAATGATGACTCTTGTTAAGTCATAATTTATACCCAAAAACAAGAATAAAAGACGCATACGTACTCGAATGTATTTTTACAGCGCTATCTACATTGTTTTTGGGGAACGTAGCTTGGAAAGTCCCTTATCATAATAGTATTTTATGCAACAGTTGTATAAGAAGGGTCAAAAAATGCGAGTGGCGTGAGTAGCGATGTGAGCCTTGGCGAACATCGCAATAAGAGACGCCACGAGCATTTTTTGACCTAGTTATACAACGTTGCATACAATACTTTTTCTACGACGACGTAATTTTAAATGAAACAAAAATTATACAAAGAAAAATTTTATTTATAAAAATGAAGATGTAAATTTTGAATGGTATTGTGTGATATGGTAATATTGGGTACATTGGTAGGTTTTACTGCAGTGTTGATATGCAGATCGGTATTTTGTCCAATTTATTTTCCAACGCGCGGGAAAATGGCGGCAAATGTATACTTTTTTTTATAGTATATCTATGGCACCAAACAAAGTAAAGGTGCCAGTTTCCAGGTCAAAAAAAAAAACAACAACAATGCTTTTTTGGCGACATTATAGTACAGTTACACTTTGTAAACAATGCTTTTATAGGCCATAGAGCGTACACTTTTTCAAAGAGTTTAATTATGTATGTACTTATATTAGACTTTTTGGTTATTTAAATGCCAGATTAAAGTAGAGGAGTAGAAAAAAATAATAATGCTATAGTGTAAAGATTAAACTAACTAACTAAACTGCCTATTATACGTCCCACTGCTGGGCACAGGCCTCCCCTCAATCAACCGGAGGGGGTATGGAGCATACTCCACCACGCTGCTCCACTGCGGGTTAGTGGAGGTGTTTTTACGGCTAATAGCCGGGACCAACGGCTTAACGTGCCCTCCGAAGCACGGAATCATCTTACTTTTTCGGACAATCAGGTGATTCAAGCCTGAAAAGTCCTTACCAAACAAAGGACAGTCTCACAAAGTGATTTCGACAATGTCCCCATCGGGAATCGAACCCGGACCTCCAGATCTTGAGCCTAACGCTCTAACCACTAGACCACGGAGGCTGTTGTCGGAGGGTGTAAAGATTATTTTAATTTATTTATTTTGTAGCGCCACTGTTGTACACCGGCTTGATCCTAAAACGGGTAGCGTCAGTTCGAACCCCGGTACGGGCTTGCACCAAGCAATGCACCAATACGGCTCACCACCTATCACGTTGGTCTGACAGAAAGCTCGATGAAGTGTGGGTACTTAGTTCAACTTGCGATGAACCTCTGACTACTGTTGGGATGTAGTCATGAGCTTATGTTATGTTATATGTTTTAAATTTTTTTAAGTTTACGCGGTTATTATCATAATTAAAACACAAAACGGGTTCTTATCGCGTTTAAAGCGGCGATATGAGACTCCCGATATTTCGACACTGTTGCAAGTGCCATAATCACGGGATGACTGATGAGATTGAAGTGGAGTAGGTAGATCCATAATTTAATACGGGCAGCCATATCTGTCTACCCTCTTTCTTTGCCGCTTGTTTATGTATTTGATATCGGAGTGCAACTGAATGACACTTGCAACAGTGTCGAAATATCGGGAGTCTTTATTCCTGCTTTAAACGCGGTAAGAACCCGTTATTATGTGTTTTAGTTATATGTTATGTTATGCTGTCCATCCCATTTTGAATTACGGGCGTGACTTTATATATGTAAAGTATACCAACTAGTTGTGACAATAAGCAATTTTCTTCAAACTGGGTAGTCTCCCTCGGTGGGCAGTTGCTAATTTATTCATAGATGCTCCATGTATAGCGCGGACCGCAGGCAGTGTCAACCAGTAGAAGCGCCATGATGTCCTATTTCATGAGAATTGTGGCGTTGACAGCGACTTTTCGAACGGCAACCCTCGCTACGGCGAGTCTCGCTACGGCGAGTGGCCTTTTTCCCTCTACGTCGAGCGAGTTTTGATGTTACAGTACAGTTATGGTAAAAAAATCCATTCCCTTGTTACAAATGATATTACCTCAAAAAATATAGACATCAAATATCATACATTCATCATAAATATTTAAAAGTAAATTGAGAATAATTAAGAAATGAATTGTAAAGTGGCATTCACTCACATGAATATCGCTCAGCTGAAAATTGTTTTCTTATACTCTTCCGTTCGTTGTTTTTATATAAGTAGTAGTGTTAGACGTATTATTTTTATTTATGATTTGGTTTAAATAGACAAATTATTATTATTATTAATAGCCCTCAATGTCCCACTGCAGGGCAAAGGCCTTCCCTTCTTCCACTCCTCCCTGTTCCCAGCTTGCTCGCAAATAGACAAACACTTACAATTAATTTTCCCCTTATTATTTTCCTAGTTACTTACCTTTTAAGTATCAATCAAGTCACTCCAGTAATCCTATCGGGTTGGACAGACATGTCTTCCATGGGTACGACGCATGGGGAAACGCAAAGCGACAAGTAGTCAACCAATCACCGATATAAATAGATAGTTCCTAATTTTGGAAAAAGACATTACTTCCGACTTGCTTGAGCGCGCTGAACCCCGGCGAGCGCCCACCAGTGTAGATGTAATGGGATCTTACACCTAGCAAATAAAAGACTCCATTCGTGTAGTGAAACGAATTTTCTCTATTCCCATTGTGCGAGTGAGACAGGCCATCAGCTGACTCTCGAACTGTCTTCCTTGGTCTGTCGTTATCTTCGCGGGACAGCCAAATCGTGATATCCAGGGTTCGAACCCCGGTACCGGACTTGCACCATTGACTTATTAACTTATCTGCAGTTTTCACTAACACAGTTGGCTCGACCGTTAAAGACGGCGATACGACTCATCACCATTCGAATGCTCGTGGGTACATAGTTCATCTTGTGATACTATCCATCTTACAATTTAGCCCAAATCATTGTCCTCTTCCTGTGCTTTTCGCAACTCAGCACTACTCCATTCCTGCCTTCCACAAGGCCCACAATCTTCAGAACATGGTCGTCTGGACTAGGCAGCATTTCCATGAAGTAAGTAAGTGAAATGTTTATTTTTACAATTTAATATTGGTACAATGAAAACCCCACAAAACCAATTCCTCGGTTTGTCTGTGAGAGTCGAGTTCGCTTAAAGTTATTATGTTTTAAAATACTTACAGTTAACTTTCTACTAACGTTTAAATAAAGATTTACTGAAATTATTTATATTGCACTCCTGACGTATGTCGACCGGCAGCAATGTGACTTCTCATTACGATGTTCATAGATGTACCTCTGACTACCACATTGGGATATAGTCGTGGGCTTGTGTCATGCTATATGGAACTGAGTGCCGAGTCATCGTCTTCCTGGAGACAACCGGCCCGAGTGTGGTGTTACGCCACAGACTATGGCTCACCTGACGTCCTGCCCAGCGTGCCCTGACGCCTCTACGCGGGAGGAGCTTATGACTGCTGCCTTTATGACAAAATACTGGATTAAAAAATCACTTAGTGATCCCTAGTTTGGTTAGGACATTACATGCTGATCACCTGATTGTTCAAAAAGTAAGATGATCCGTGCTTCGGGGGCCGTTGGTTGGTCCCGGTTACTACTTACTGATGTAAGTATATGTATAGCCGTTGCATGAGTCATGTCAGGGGCCTTTGGCGGCATCAGTAATAACCCTGACACCTGGGTTGATGAGGTTGGTATTCCACCTCACAACCCACACGATAAGAAGAAGAATAACTTCATTGGTGCAAGTCCGGTACCGGTCTCAGTACCCAATATCAAACTACTCATGGTCACCCTACCCGCTCCTCAATTACGTCATAACATGTCAGTCCGTGTGATTTGTTGAGAATTTTAATGAAGCTTTATGTCTAGATTCAGACCTAGGTATTATAACTTACATGTAGACATTATCCTGTCAGACTGAGACCTAGGCTGAACAGTAAATACTAAATACTGTCAGTGGAAAACGGTAGATAAAATGATGGAAATTTAAGTAGGTAGATAATAATAAAACACTTTATTGCACACAAATTTACAATTATATATTAAAAAAATAATTAATAATAATTATTTTTATTTTTTTAGGTAGATATGTGAATTAGGTTCATAGTTCTCCATCATAACATAACGATCAGAAAAGCTTTTTTAAATGATGCATACTGCTTATGGATATGATGATTTGACAGTCAATCGTTATTATATACCTAAATTCAGGGAGGCCTTTGCCCAGCAGTGGGATCTTGTAGGCTAGATTAGATTAGATTAGACCTAAAGGTGAAGAATAGGGAAAATGCAAGAAAATAGAAATAGGCGCAAGTGTATATAATATGTGTACATAAGTTACAGTTTATTTTAATATAAGCTCACGACTATGTCCCAAATGAGGTAGTCAGAGGTACATAATTCGCAAGACATACCGGCTATACAGGTTGTGAGAAGCTGCGGTAGTTTTAGGTCACCAAAACTTCAGGATCCCGATACCGATCCTGCCGGCGTGGTCGACGATTTCCCCCAATCAGCGCCTATCGCTATCGACCCACTATAGTCGATTAACTCTTTCAAATATTTTTCCTCTCAGACGACGCCCTGAGCCGAGGTTCGCGCCCATCTGGACACCTGAGGGTTGCGTTATCTTAAACGTTGTACCGGATGAGAGCCTTCAGCGCTCCCCATTAACTAAAGTGAAATCTGTCACTGTTTATGGTTTTGGACTGATTAATTCATTAAGTCATCATCACCAGCCCATTAACGTCCCCACTGCTGGGGCACGGGCCTTCCCTATGGATGGATATCATAGGATGGGTGACCACAGAAAAAAGTTTTCATCTCGAGCTCCTCCGTGCTTCGGAAGGCACGTTAAGCCGTTGGTCCCGGCTGCATTAGCAGTCGTTAATAACCACCAATCCGCAATGGGCCCGCGTGGTGGTTTAAGGCCCGATCTCCCTATCCATCCAATTCATTAAGTACAGGTATTTAATTAACGAAACTCCGAGAAATAACAACACTGTGTTTAAATAATTGCTAATTATCGATTGATGGCTACTTTAAAGAATTGTCAGTAATTAATAATAATTAAACAGCATCTGTAGGTAATCTTTCATGATACATCATCATCTCCCTAGCATTATCTCGTTTTTCATGGCGCCGCTTACCTAACCTGAAAATTTGACAGGTCCGGTTTTTACATAACAACATAAACAGCTTATATACGTCTCACTGCTGGACACAGGCCTCCCCTCAATCAACCGGAGGCGGTATGGAGCATACTCCACCTCCTGCGCCACTTCGGGTTGGTGGAGGTGTTAAGGCTAGTAGCCCGACACCAAGGGTTTAGCGTGCCTTCCAATGCACGGAATCATCTTACTTTTTCGAACAATCAAGTGATTCAAGTCTGCAATGTCCTTACCTAATAAAGGACAGTCTCACAAAGTGATTTCGACAATGTCCCCATCGGGAATCGAACCCGAACCTCCAAATCGTGAGTCTAACGAACGCTCTAATCACTAGACCACGGAGGCTGTTTAAATGAATATGGAAGAAGCAAAGGAGGTATCTCAGAATCAAAACAAATGAAACGCCATAGTTTCTGCTTACCCCGGTGGGAAACAGGCGGGAGTTTATGTATGTATGTCTTGGATTCGGCGTAATACGAGGAACTAAATTTCGGGACTATGAGTCCGAGAAATGAAAACGACGCGACGTATATATATAATAATTCCGTCCCATAAAATAGAACCATCACACATCACTAATTTAAGAGCCACGCTCTTGTCGGTGTAGGATACTCCATGCTACTTTTTAGGGAAATATAGGGCAGTGGTTTCCCTCTTGCCTTCCGTCCCGCAGTACTCTGTCTGACGCGAAAAAGAACCACCCTACAAAAAACCTCATTTTAATTTATTAAAAAAAACCTGTCTCCTACTTAAAACTCCATTACCATAATCATAAAGGTTGCACAAAACGTTGTACCGTTCAAGATCAACATGTCACGTGTAAAAAATAAAAAAAAAAACTTTGACATCATTAAGCTGTTCCCATACACCTCATCAATTCAAGCCGCATTGTTAAAAAAAGAATGCCGAAAAACCCGCGGAACTGTATCAAACCGTGAATAAATCAAATCGGCCTCGAAAACTCCTTTGTGCTCTCGGCAATTTTCGCCCATTTTAAAGGGCTGGACGACCAATACGGGACAAATATGGTGGCAGTTACGGGACAGGTCAGTTTTTAAAAGAAATAAACGGGACCTTTACGTATTAGCTTCGGCTCTACACCAGTAGTTCCTAACCTTTTTAATGTCACTACCCCTGTGAACAAGTATGGAAATTGAGTTTACCTCTAATTTAAAATAAGTAAAACCACACAAATTCGAACGAATATAATTTTTACGCATTTTCTCGCAGTAAGAAAATGCACGTTTAGGTAGCTAGTAAAGTAATATATAAATCTCGGGGTTAACTAGTGTGAAGGTTGAAATTGCTTTGCATTCGCAAGTTTGACAATATTAGGTTCGTGCACGCAACGCGCATCTCATGTCCTGCTCAACATTCAGACGGTTTCTAGCTTGATTTTTAATGTAACAAGAGTTATAATACTATTTCGTGCCATCTCGTGTTACCCTCCTAGAATCTCTGTTTTACCCCTGAGGGGGTAATTACCCCCAGGTAGAGCAGTGGTCTATACAATGCCTACCAAATGTCCGGGACTGCATAGACCAGAAATTAATATGAAAAGAACATTACAAATTATAAGCTAATTTTTATGTTAAGTAATAGATAATGTACACCTGAAAAGGTAAACAATAGAGAATGTTATATTATAAGCATCATCATCATCAATTTAAGAGCCACGCTCTTGTCGGTGTAGCATTTTCCATTCCAGTCTATCAAAGGCCAATTCCTTGACTTCCCTATAAGACACGACGTTAACCTTTTCTTTAATCTGTTCCATGTAAGCTCTTCTTGGTCTTCCCCTTCCTCTCTTTCCTTCTAGCTTTCCTTCTATGATGTTTTTAATGAATTCGTCGTGTCTTATTAGGTGTCCAATCATCTTGCCTCTTCTGTCCTCAATAATTCTCAGTATTTGTCTCTTTTCCCTTACTCTTACTAGCACTTCCTCATTTCCTCATTTCTTTCTTCCTCATTATAAGCATAAGGCCTGCTTTTTGTGTCTTGCGTTTTGCTTAGGTGTTCCTCTGCCAAACCTATCAACAACCCCGAATATACCACTAATGAGAAGACATTTGTTCATTGTATTTTTTTAACAGTTACATACATACATAAACTCACTCTTATTTCCCACCGGGGTAAGCAGAGCCTACGGAAATTCCATTTGCTTCGATCCTGACATACTTCTCTTGCTTCCACCACATTCATCAATCGTTTCATACACGCACGCCGGTTCTTAGTAGATCGTACTGAACCTTTTCTAAGGTCATGTCCAATTTGTTCACGTCCTTCTAGGTCTTCCTCTGCCGGCCCTACCACCAACCTTCGCTTTATATACTGCTTTCGTAAACCTATTATCCTTCATCCGCTCTATGTGCCAAACCAACTTAACATTCCTCTCTCTTATCACACTGTTTCTCACTCTATCGCTCAATTTTAAAAGTTACTTATAAAAAAAATACCACAACCCGACTCCCGCGAAAGGCATGTTACTATAAAACTAAAAATAGGTATCTCTTTTGTACCTTAAAGTCTTTTTAAAGTGCATCCTACCTTAATAGTCGACTATGAATACGCATAACTGTCCTACGAACAAATAAAATTAGTTTTTTATATCGCTCTCTGTCGGCAACCTATGAATCAGAATCATTTACTCAACGTAATTACCATGGATAAACTTGTTGAAGGTCAATGTAACATTTTTGAATTTACGTCATTTCGCAAGGTGTTATGACTGAGGAGAAGAAATGACAAGAAACTGCAACAGCAACACATCTTTTAAAAACCAATGAGGATATACATTACAAGTTATTTAATAACTAGAGGAACACATTCAATACCAGACATTTTTGTTGTCATTTAGGTAGTCATTAATCTTATAATAAGCTTTTTTACATAAAGTAAGCTTCACATGAGCTTTAAATTTATTTTCTGACAAATTTAAAATATTATCTGGTATTTTATTGTAAAAACGTATACATAACCCCAAATAAGATGAATTTAATTTACTTAATTTAGAATTTTGAATAGCAACTTTATGTTTATTTCTTGTACTGTAAGTATGCCTTTCACAGTTTCTCGGAAGGAGAGATACATTTTTACCTATCTATGTGAATAATAATTATCCATTTTACGGGACAATACCAAAATTTCGGGACATGCCCCGCCGTCCCTGCCTTATCGGATCTTTCCTTGCAAAAAGAGCAATTTGGGTCACGTTCCGACTTGTTTTTCGGCTTTAGTCCCGTAACTGCAACTCACGAGCGATTGTAATTGCTGCACTCATTGTTCTCACTGATAACCGGGACAAGCTTTTGTGTTTAATTAAAATTTCGCTCAGAAATTGGTGCAGTGTTGAATAAAGAATGCCTTTTTGTACCGATAACTGTTGCTTGGGGAATTAATTGATTGAGTACTTATTACACATAATGCATGGTCTGAAGTAAGTTATTAATTACGTGGTGCGTTAAAGCATTCCTACTCGTAGCTGATTGGCTTTCAGTTCCAAATTCACATTCAAAATTGGAATTACCAAGCTTACCTGTATTGTTCGCCTTTTTTGTATGTTCCCTTATGCATATTCTTTAGTGCACATTTAAATATATCAGGTTTAGAAACTCAGTGCAGTCACATAGGTCTTAAAAAATCTAATGACTGCAATTAATGAGGGGCTTTCAAGGCTACGTTCCCTAAAAACAATTATAGATGGCGCTATTAAGACTCATTACTCGGGGTATATAATGATGCTAAAATATAATTAACTACTCGACCGGACTAATGGGGAGTGCTGAGGGCTCACATACATAAACTTACACCCGTAATCCCTAATGGGGTGGGCAGAGCCACAAGTAATCAAAGACAACTTGCAGCCACTGTTGATACGATGTCGTTAGCTGGACACCCGGCTGAGGGCTCACACCCGGTAAATATGCACGGGTATTTAGTATGAATGTATGGTTTTCATACATTTTACTGCCGTACAAAACAAACAAGACGCAACGCCCCCACAACGTCGCTATTATAATGTCCGTTATAAGATTAAATAATAATAATGAAATATGTATTTCAGATTCTGCATCCATATTATGTTAGTAAACAATAGAGACTTCTTCTTCTGTCGTGTGGGTTGTGAGGTGGATTACCAACCCCATCAACCTTACGAACTATGTTAGTATATTAAATTGAATTAAATGACATTACTTGGCCACACGGCGTATAGGTGACACGTGAGTCATACATAACCCAGATGTGCTACTGCATCCGAAAGATTTATTGAACAGTAGAATAATATCACCAAGGGGCCATTGTTATGTGTAAATACTTATCATCATCTCCTAGCATTATCGCGTTTTTCACGGGGTTTGCTTACCTAACCCCAACATTTGACATGTCTGGTTTTTTACAGATGCAACTGCCTGTCTGACCTTCCAACCCGCGAAGGGAAAACCAGCCCAATACAAGTTAGATTAGGTTAGGAAAATACATTTCTCGGGAATGTGGGTTTCCTCACGATGTTTTCCTTCAGCGTTGAGCACCTGATTCATTTATCCAAACATGAATTCGAAAACAAATTCGACAATCATTGGTTTTAGGCCTGTGCTGGGATCGAACCTGCGACCTCAGAGTGAGGGGCAAGCGTTCTGAAACTGTATCGCTGTTTCCGTATGTTTAGGTTACAAGGTTGCGATCGATTCGCGTATACGCCGTCACCTGCGCGTCGTCTGCGCATTTAAAATACGCCGTGTGCTAGGCCTTAGGATGGAGCAATCGAGATTCCCAATATTATTATTATTGTGGCAAAAATACCCTGCGTGGATGATATAATTTAAACTTCTTCCACCAAGTCTCTGCCGCATACGTCACACTATGCAGCTCGGCTATCCCACCTGGGAACCGGTGTAAAAAGGCACTCGTTCACTATGTGAGATAGGGTTACCAATGGCCTTTCAGTACACCGATGGCGCTCCCTCACTCTATACACCTCTGCCCTACCCCTTAGGGGATACATGCGTCATGCTAATGATTTTATGTCAAAAGATCCCAGTATTTAATAACAATAGGGTAACGAACAGGAAACATCGAATAGAAAGTTATATTTATCTACCGTATAATATACAGCCATGCGCGTACGCATGAATCGACCGCATCAGTAAGAGAAGCGTGTCTAAACGCGCAGTCGAGATTTAAGTATTCTTATTTATTGCAATTTGTCCGCGAAACGAGATTTTAAACTCGTTTTAATTGCAGCCGCTTAGTAAATAGGGTTGGGCAAAAATATTCCTTAAGTAGCTGCTATTATTTTTTATTAACATTGCCTAAGAGAGGGAAGCCGGCGCCAAATAATTGGAACCACATTTTTTCAACTGTTGCAAAGTAAAATTAGACATATTTTTCCGATCT
Source organism: Pectinophora gossypiella (assembly GCF_024362695.1). NCBI lineage: Eukaryota > Metazoa > Arthropoda > Insecta > Lepidoptera > Gelechiidae > Pectinophora > Pectinophora gossypiella. Next base: position 4,159,157 of record NC_065422.1, read on the forward strand.
TATTCGAAAATCCTTCTCAGAAAAACCTACAGTTAGTTATATCATCATGATCTCCCTAGAGTTATTTCATTTGCATCACAGAAACCGAGCCGTTTTTAAAAATCATATACATACGCTATACAGATGAAATTTTTATTTGCAAAACGCTCGCAAAGCAGAAGATGCGCTAATAATTGTTTTTTACCTGGAATGTAACTAATTGAATGAAAACAAGTTTTTCTCGAAGAAAAGCACATCAGAATGTTAATTTTCAAAATTGCACTTACGTAGTTTTCAGTTTAACCTCCTAAGGCCGAGATTTCCAAACACAATAGTTATACAATAGAGTTTGCATTTTAAAAGCACATTCGGTCTTTGCTATTCGAATTTATTACAATAAATTTAATTTCATTAATTTTAATTTAATTTATTTTAATTACATTTAATTTATTTTAATTACATTTAATTTATTTTAATTACATTTAATTTAATGTAACTTTATTTAATTTCATTTATATTTGTTTAATTTTTTACAATTTAATTTAACTACGACTTAAGACGACGGTAGGTAAAATCATAACAAAAACCTCATCAGCCCTACGCCTAGTGTCGTCGGCGAGTCGTCCGCACTCTTCATTTTGTACTCCACAATTTATGAACACCAGCTACCTCCATCTATTAAGGCCATTGATAAATGCACACAGGTGCCCCTAAGTGATGCGCACTATCGTAGTAAATTGACCTATTAGGCCTTGATAGGCTAAATAAGCCATTTATAATACAATTCCAGTAATAAAGCAAGCGCGAAAACTTTTAATTAGTTAATTAAGTCTTAATTATTTTCGCCAATGGAGATGTCAAAGTGAGTTGACAAGTCTCTTAGCCTAGCCATTTTTCGATCTTGCTGATTGAAAAATATAAGATATCCGTTATCTATATAGATTAACGGAACGTCCAAGGTAGGTTAGGAATACTTAAACGGTTCGGAAATGTAGAGAGAATGAAAGTAACACAAAAAATATTTATGATGCGGATGTAAATAGTAGAGTTGAGCCGTGGTAGCTCATTTAATGGAACGCTTGCCTCTCACTTTGAGATCACAGCTTCGAATCCAGCACAGGCCTAAACCAAGGATTGACGAATTTGTCCGCTTACCTAACCTGAAGATTTGACAGGTCCGGTTTTTTACAAAAGCGACTGCCTGTCTGACCTTCCAAACCGCGAAAGGAAAGCCAGCCCAATACAGGTTAGGTCACCTATCTCCGAAAATGCATTTCTCGGGAATGTGGGTTTCCTCACGACGTTTTCATTCACCGCTGAGCACGTGATAATCATTTGCGATCCAAACATAATTTCGAAAATCTTTGGTTTAAGCCCGTGCTGGCATTCGAACCTACGATCTCACAGTGAAAGTCAAGTGGTTTTCTAATTGCGCTAGCGCGGCTACGAAAAAGGGAAGTATAGTATTATGTGGTCCAGTGGTTGATCGTTGGGCTCACGATCCGGAGGTCCTGAGTTCGATTCCCGGTGGGAACATATCACAAAAATTACTTTGTGGTCCCTAGTTTGGTTAGGACATTACAGTCTGATCACCTGATTGTCCGAAAGTAAGATGATCCGTGGTTCGGAAGGCATGTTAAGCCGTTGGTCCCGGTTACTACTTACTGATGTAAGTAAGTAGTCGCTACATGACATGGCTATGTCAGGGGCCTTTGGCGGCTCAATAGTAACCCTGACACCAGAGTTGATGAGGTTAGTACTCCACTTCACAACCCACACGATAGAAGAAGATATTCGCAAATAGACTTGTCAGAGATACATCCTACTCTGCCTACCCCTTCAGGGATATAGTTCTGATTCTATGTTATATGTTAATCTTATTGTTGAACAAAAAAACTGATTGTCTTTGAAACAACTTCAGCTCAACAATCCTGTCAATCAATCAAAAAATGTCAATACAAATATTGACAATATCCGGTAATGTTCCCTAAAGTCTAGGCAATTTTGTCAGCGGATATTGACTGAATTGCCTTTACGAATAAAACACTTTTGTAAAGGAATTTTCGAAGTGACTTTTATTGGTCTTTTGGTAAAAATAAACATCATAGTACGGAAGGTTGTTGAGTAGGCACAGTTTCTACTCCTAGGGAGTTAGTAAGTTACAAACGATTATGACAATCGACAGTGACAGTGACAAAAATGTATGGAATGAGGGATTTTCCATGCTACGTTCAACAAAAACAATATACATGGCGTTGTACGTACCAGCTTTAACAGGATAATTCTCCAATACAGGTTAGGCCGCATACACATAGGTACATATGTACGTAAGACCTATATACCATAAGTCCACGGGTTAGGCAGAGATCACGGAATGAGGAAGTTTCTAGGCTACGTTCACCAAAAGCAATGTAGATGGCGTTTTACAGCTTTAACGTGACAATTTATCTATATTCTCATCACTTGTCATGATTTTAACAAATTTAAATTAAACCTGTTATGGTTATAGTAATTTTAATCAAATGTCACGATTTTATGTCACAACGAAATAGCAACGTCAAACGGGATTATTATGAGGTTGGTAACAATTATATGACAGTGGTGCCACCATTCGTTAACGTTCAAGGGTGGTTTCAAAGATTGGATCGGCGGAAGCGGGTCATTCGGAAGACGACCACCGAAGGAATCAGACGTATGGTGACTTCAAGTTACTGAGTACCGATCTCTAGCAGAGCGGGACTCCACCATATTAGTCGAGACGACATTATTATCACACACTCGGGTAGGTACATAATTATTCCAAAATACAATGTAATGGCAGAAGCATACATAAAAATAATTGTTGCTTTATCACAATTATTATGGGTGAAAGATGTTATTGTAATTGTTGTAGATGTTATTGTTGTTGTTGTTATTGTTGTTGTTGTTTGTTGATTCTGATTCTGATTCATTTGTACTTACCCAAAAACAAAGATAAAAGATACATATATGTACGTCTGTTATCCGTGAAATTAGAAGGTTAAGGAAAATCTGTACAGCGCCATCTATATTGCTTTGTGCTGATTCCAGTAGACACTTAATTTAATATTTAGTTACTTAGAAAGAAACTGACGAATCAAGTTTAGACAGAAATCTAAACAACCTTCTCAAAATTTTACATTGTTCAATAACGCGACAGAATTAAGTTGACATTACACGTTAAGCGGGTTACATACTCGTATCAGCGAGCTGCCTATTTGATTTGCCCGGGTCATTCAATCATTCACTCATTCATTTTTCGGCGGATATGCGAAAATGACAGGTATAACTTAAATAAAATTAGGAGAGTGCAGGAATCAGAGTCAGTGTCATTGAAAATATAAAAATGTTAAGTAAATAACTAGTAGTGAAATAATTTTGTGAAACAATCAACTTCATAAGTGACGTCATTTCCATTAGCCGTCAATCACATGGCTGTAAACGGGGGTAGGACGGAAATTCTTTGATAGGCGGCTGATTGTGGTGCGCGGGGGAAATTGACACAATTGGCATTCTCCGGTGTGCTGCTGTTACCCACAACCGGGGTGAAGGGCGAGAGGGGGTTGCAGAGCACACCAAGGTTGGGGTTAAATGGAATACATAATATATTCAATGTTTGTTTTGCTAATGTTTAGTCTTCTTCTAATAGCTTGTCATGTCCCTTTCCAGTTTGATTTTTGAGTAAGTATTTTTTTAAATCATTTTTTTGTAAAATCGCTGTGGTTCTGAAACCACCGTCATGCTTCTCAAAAGGGGAGAGACTAGGATTATCCTTAAGTGCAGTTTTTACAACATGAATAAATGAACAGTTGTCAATCATCCGTCCCTTTCCTTTTCGGCCGATAAGAAAATGATGGATGTAACTTAAAATAAAATTAGGAAGTGTCTGCAGGAATCGGGGCCATTAAATAGTTTAAGTATTATTTTGTATGTCGTTTCCACATCTTGGGCCTATAGAGTCCCGAACTTTTGGAAGGTGTGTGTGGGACCGAAGCCAACATAATTATATTGGGCACCTTGCCTCGATGTGACGCATTGGAGGAGGTGTTTTATTTATAAGATGTGTTTGTTTTGTTTTTTATTGTGGTAATATAATTGAATTATCATTATATTATTATTCCAGACGTAACTTTTATACCTACCTACATTTACAGTCGCAGTTTACTACATGGCCTTTAGTTCTTGTAGCAAAACAATAAGGTACAGTAACGAGTTTTTGCCCCCACATCGCATCTAGCGGTCCGCTTGAATCAGCTCCGACAATGTCAATGAGATAACGGCGCTTGCGCAGATCCTGGTAGATAGTTCAAACGGTATAGTGTACTTGCACTTGACTATATCATTATTTTATTGTTCACTTAGAAATAGTACCTATTTAATAATTAGCATAAGCATTTAGTATTAACTCACGACTATGTCACTATTGGGGTAGTCAGAGGTACAATCAAACTTCAATCACAGAGCCCCAAATTATTTGTAAACAGTTGTGAAATTATGAACCTTTAGTTGTCATAATTATAAAATTTTTGTTTTTGTAGGTGTTTTTGGTCTATTACAAAAACGACATGTAACCAGGAGGTCTTAGTGCAACCAGTTAATTTATTACTTTGCAAGAAACTGATTGGACTTTTGCAGCTTTTCGTACATCCAGCGCAAGATAAATCCAGATATTATTATTATCGAGATACTTTCAATCAAATACAAAAAGATTTATCTCATTTAATTTAATTTGACAAAAAAGTTGTTTAACAATCTAAACGAAGCACGGGCTGGTAAGCCAGTTGATGATGTCTACAGCTTATCTTATTGTTAGTTGAGCTGTAGTCCATCTGTCGAGGACTTAGCGCAAGCTGCTTAGCTATTGTCGCTTCCTGTATTGTGATTAAGATGACAACATGTTTGCGGCCCGCGAGATAAATCGCAAGTTACGGCCCTGGATTCTATAGATTTATGTTGTCGATAAGTTGTTTGGGGATTTGACTTATAAGTAATTCCAACTATTTTCAAAGTTGGTTGCAAAAATATGTAATTATACTTAGAAAATACCTTTTTATAAAAAACAAAAGCAGTGGGCAGGACACATAGCGAGGAGAACCGATGGCCGCTGGGGCGGAAGGGTTCTGGAATGGCGACCACGTGTCGGACGACGCTCAGTGGGTAGGCCCGCTGCAAGGTGGACCAACGATCTGGTGAAGGTCGCGGGAAGCCGCTGGATGCAGGCAGCGCAGGACCGATCGTCGTGGAGATCCTTGGGGGAGGCCTATGCCCAGCAGTGGGCGTCGTACGGCTGATGATGATGAAAAACAAAAGAATTACTGTCATGTTGCACACATAAGTTAAACAAACAGACATTTGAGTGACTCGTATTTTCATTCGAAAGAATTGTTTCGGAATAATATAGTGTGTGTGACAGTGACGTCGTAACGAAAACTTTGAGGGATGACTCAGACCATGATTCTGAGTTAATATCAAGTTAAATTTTCCGTCGCAAAAATGTGTTTTTTTTTTATTATTTTCAATTCTATACTTTTGCAATGAAAAATTCCACATGATATTAACTGAGAATATTGAGCGGAAACTTCCATCTCAGTATTTGTTACGATGTCACAACACCAACACCCTGCACAAGTAGCCATATAAGTAATATGAGTAATAGGCATGATTCAGACCATGATTCTGAGTTGATATCAAGTGGATTTTCTTGTCGAAATATTAATGAAAATTTTAGTGTTTTTTTAATTATTTTCTGTTCCATACTTTTGCGACGGAAAATTTCACTTGATATCAACTCAGAATCATGGCCTGAATCACCCTTCAAAGTTTTCGTTACCATGTCACTTACACCCTGTATATGCTTCTGCCATCACATTCTATTTTTGAATAATTATTTACACGAGTAATGAGAAAATAGGTAGACAGCGCCATCTATATTATTTTTGGGGAACGTAGCCTGGAAACTCTCACGGTCCATCACTACTCGTTACGTTCGCGGCACCGCATCTGTGTGCACTAAGCTTAATTGTTAAGAACGGCGCAATAAACCGTCAGGATATACATGTATACTTAATTGAAGCATTTATAGGCAACATGTAATGGGATGGTACCCGTCACAGTATAGTTTATGATCCATAGTACTATTGAACAATCGCCAACTGTGTTTTGTAACTTTACAACCTGTGAAGTGCTGTTACCGAGAATATTCCCAAAGTGGGAATGGGAATGAAAAAAAAACTCTTTAATTGCTCTTTATTTTTTTATTTAATATTAATATTCGCACGCTGTATGGTTGAGTGATGGACTTTTTTTGATATAATAAGTATGTATATATTTAAGATCTTTTGTACCACTCTAGAGCGAATAAATTTTATTTCATAATGTCATAGCAAGACACCGGGTGTATTTTTTCAAATTGTTGTTTCTTAATTTTATCTGCCTAAAGGCATAGAATAAGGAATACATTAGTATTCTTTATTGTTAAGCCGAACAGTGTTTAACAGCCTCCGTGGTCTAGTGGTTAGAGCGTTAGGCTCACGATCTGGAGGTCCGGGTTCGATTCCCGATGGGGACATTGTCGAAATCACTTTCTGAGACTGTCCTTTGTTTGGTAAGGACTTTTCAGGCTTGAATCACCTGATTGTCCGAAAAAGTAAGATGATTCCGTGCTTCGAAGGGCACGTTAAGCCGTTGGTCCCGGCTATTAGCCGTAAAAACACCTCCACCAACCCGCAGTGGAGCAGCGTGGTGGAGTATGCTCCATACCCCCTCCGGTTGATTGAGGGGAGGCCTGTGCCCAGCAGTGGGACGTATATAGGCAGTTTATGTATTGTTAAGCCGTTGTTCCCGGTTACTACTTACTGATGTAAGTAAGTAGTCGTTACATGAGCCATGTCAGGGGCCTTTGGCGGCTCAATAATAACCCTGACAACAGGATTGATGAGGTTGGTAATTCACGCAACAACTCACACGATAGAAGATAGAAGAAGAAGGAATAATACTACGTATAGAACGGCAACTCTCCGCCCCCACCAACGTCTGAGCTAGGTTTACCTCACCCCCCTCGAACATAGTTTAGACTTGAATCGTATGGCGTCAGACGTCACACACACAGATGCGGGTGTACGATAATATCAATGTGTGGTGTCTGTGTAAAACGAGATTGTTTGTTGTTTGTACATCCGTCTTGCTTTTTTGTAATTGTTTTATTGGAAATTTTATATGATGTTGTTGTCTTTTTTTGTGTGTGTGGCGCGCTTTTATAATAAACTATTTCTATTCTATTCTATTCTAAGTGTCCGAGGTGTGCTAGAGGTTAGATAACAAAGCTCTTTTTATATAACTTTTGCGCTTTTTTACTGCCGGGAATCGCTCCCCATTGGTCCGGCCAAGTGGTAAGTGCCATTTACGCCAAATAAGCCACGTCAAAAAAAAAAACAAAAAAAATCTGTCGGTAACATTCCCAAAGTGGGAACATTCACAGGAACGGCACATCACTATTTGTAACCAATCTAACTTGAAGTTACAACTTGGGAACTGTCTGTCTGAAGGCTATTTGAAGCCATTCTCTATATCAAATGGAGATAGTACAAAAGTGGAGTGATATTAGGCAGCTTCTTCAATCAGTCAATCATACATACATAACATAAACAGCCTATGCAGGATGTTAGTGGCATCTCGTAACGAATACTAGAGATGGGCCGAGTACTCGTTTGATACTCGGTACTCTGCGTACTCGGCGGGTTTTTTGATACTCGTACTCGGCCGAATAACTCGGTTATTTGATAACGAGTAACGAGTATACAGTCGTTGGTAAATAACAAACTTTTTCAATTATTTATCTACTATGACGCGCAAAGTGACGTGTTTGTTTGCAAACAATCAAGTGACTAGTAGTTGAAAGTAGTTGAGCGGCGAAATGCGAATTTGATTGAACCGAGTAACTCGGCCGAGTACTCGGTTCAAAAAAAAAATGAGCCGAGTATAACTCGGTACTCGTTACTCGGCGCATCCCTAACGAATACTGACAAATTGTTAAGTAAGAATGTCTCCTTAAAGGGACATATAGCTGTAAAGGAAGAAATTATGTACCTATTACACCACCCCGCGCGCCAATATATCGACTTCTTTCACCCTAAGGTTGCCTGGCAGAAATTGCTGTTTAGCAATAAGGCTGCCTATTGTGTTTATTTTATCCGTTTGTACCTGTGTGCAATTATGTATTATTGATTAAGCCGTTGGTCCCGGCTATTAGCCGTAAACCTCCACCAGCCCGCAGTGGATTAACGTGGTGGAGTATGCTCCATACCCCGTCAGGTTGATTGAGGGGAGGCAGGCAGTTCCAGCAGTGGAACGTATATAGGCTGTTTATATATTGTTATGTTATCCTTACTAATATTGAATCTGACTTTGAGGTTTGAGATGGGCTCAGCAATGAAGGAAAACATTGCGTGGAAGTCCACATTATCGAGAAATGCGTTTTGAAGGTACCTAAGAAAGGAAGGTCAGACAGACTGTCGCTTCTGTAAAAGAACATCCTCTCAAATCTTCAGGTAAGGTAAGCGGACCCTGTAAAACCGGTAACACTAGGAATAACGCTAGGGAGTCATCATCATCAGCCCATAAACGTCCCCACTGGTGGGGCACGGGCCTTCCCTATGGATGGATAGGGAGATAAACCATCACGCGGGCCCAGTACGGATTGATGGTTATTAACGACTGCTAATTTAATGCAGCCGGGACCAACCGTTTAACGTGCCTTCCGAAGCACGGAGGAGCTCGAGATGAAAACTTTTTTTTGTGGTCACCCATCCTAAGACCGGCCTTTGCGAAAGTTGCTTAACTTCAACAATCGCAGACCGAGCGCGTTTACCGCTGCGCCACCGAGCTCTCAACGATGCGTGTTGGAGGTATGAGTCCTGAGAAAGGAAGGTCAGACAGACTGTCGCTTCTGTAAAAAAAATCCTCTCAAATCTTCAAGTTAGGTAAGTGGGCCCGTGAAAACGGTAACAATAGGGATATATGTCCTGAACTCCCCAACTTGGCTTTAAAATTTACATTCTTTTACCTCGTTTATGTCTTCTTACGTTCATTATCGTTCAATATTAATATTTTCGGCATCGACCACACAATAAGTAACAGAGTGCGGACAGACAGACAGACGGATTTGTGAGCCGCCATTTCTGCCTTTCTTTCATCGCAGGGATTTGCATCCAACGCTTTTAAGTGTAGAGTTAGGAAGGTTTTTAAACAGTAACGAATTTAAAAATACAAATAAGGTCGTCTTACATTGAAACCCTCGTATTTTGCAAAATCACATAAGTAATGTGTATGTGTGTGTGTGTGTGTGTGTGTGTGTGTGTGTGTGTATTGGGCTGGTTTTCCCTTCGCGGGTTGGAAGGCCAGACAGGCAGTCGCTTCTGTTAAAAACCGGACCTGTCAAATCTTCATGTTAGGTAAGCGGACCCTGTGAAAAACGGGATAATGCTAGGGACATGATGATATAAGTTATGTGATTTTCTTCAACAGAAGCTTACATCCCCACGTTTCATTCCGAGTAATTGAAACTAGAGTAAGTATCTTTTGCGAGGTTTTCTTGAAGAAAATCACATTAAGCCTTCACGGGTTGGAAAGTAAGACAGTAGCTTCTGTAAAAAAGTGGACCTGTCAAATCTTCAAGTTAGGACCCTGTGAAAACAGGATAACGCTAGGGAGATGACGATGGTGAAAAACATCAGAAAGCAATATTGCTTTTTGACATCTGTTTGCATTGCACACTTACTTTTATATGCGCAAATGTCAAATTGCAATATTGCTTTCTTAGATGAATTGTATCGGGTTGCGCCATAATTATTATATGTTTAATATTAGAATTTTGATTGGTAGGTATGTTCGCGTCACTTCGGGTTCCTTTCTTCCCGCACATACTGCGCGATGCGCAAACGAGAAGGAAGATAACGCGATAGTTCCGTGTTTCGTCGCTTGGAGGCGCTATAAAGGAAAAAAAGAAGATGGCGAAAAATCCCTTGTCAACACGCACGCGCTGGTGCAAATTAAATTCGTATTTTCGCGTAAAAGGGTATTTCCTGGTGATTCATTCCGCAAAATTGCTATTATAAAGTTCCCCTCGCCACACTGTGTTGTTTGTGTGCTTGATTGAAGTGTTATCAACCAGTGTTTGTCGTACCCCGCCGGCTGAGGAGGGACGCGCCGCCGCGTCACCAGGTACTGTGCTTTTCCTTTTACCTTTACAAACTATATTTCCTTGTTCCATATCTGCAACAGTTTGTATGAATCCGCCCAGCGTGACATACCAGACAAATTTCGATTTTGTCATTCAACGCACATACAGTCCAATAAACATTTTGATTATACACCCGCCCAAGCAGTATCGATTATTATATAATCCATTATAGTCGATAAAATTCTGGATTTTTTCTTAACACAGCGATTGATGAATGTGGAGGAAGCAAGAGAAGTGTGTCAGGATCCAAGCAAATGGAATTCTATAGTCTCTGCTTACGCCGGTGGGAAATAGGCGTGAGTTTTTGTATGTATGTTCTTTACACCCATGCCGGATCTAGATCATTCTAAAGCAATGCAAAAGTTGATTTAAGTATGGTGCGAGCTGACAACACTGGGTCGTATTTTCCACCGCCATCACTTGTTCCGCTTATTTATTGCAGGTTAAGCAAACAATCACGCTTTCTTATTTTTACTAAATCTGAAAGGATTTACACCCGACGTACGAGCATACTAAACAGATACTATGTACAGTCATGAGTAATATAATGTACCCACTTTAGGACTCTGTCGCACTAACATATTTGACATTTAGTGAGACTTACAGTTCAATTTGTCAAAAAGGTTAATATGATATGGTACCAAAGTGTATACATATTATTAATGCTCGTGACCGTACTATCACACATACATACACACACTCATCTCCAATTAGATCCTGTACTAGGTTCAAGTTAAATTATGAAATTCTAATTACTAAACAAAGTCAGATCTAAAAGTAACAAAAAACATTTATTTTTTTTCTATATAAATTATTTATGAATTCGAATCAAGAAAAACGTAATAATAAGTCCGACATTCTGTCACGTTTTTCTATGATGTCACAGTGTGCTTTTACGTACAAACTCCATAGTAATTTCGTGTTTTGACGTTTAGTAAAAAGTAACTGATTTGACTAGTTGGTAATTAGCCTATTAAGTTTCTTAGCTTATTATTAGAGGTTACTAATATAATTATTTTCTAAACTGAATAGTTTTCTCAAGAGACACTCTCAAAGTAGTAAATTAGGTTCCCCTCCCCCCTCTGTAACGTCAAAAATAAGAGAATGATAAACCTAAAAAAATATATGATCTTCTATCGTGTGGATTGTGAGGTGGATTACCAACCCCATCAACCAGAACAGGGTTATTACTGAGCCGCCCAAGACCCCAGACATGACTCATGCAACGACTACACACACTACTACATTATACTATTATATCATCATCATTATCATCAGTCCATTAACATCCCCACTGCTGGGGCACGGGCCTTCCCTATGGATGGATGGATAGGGAGATCGGGCCTTAAACCATCACGCGGGCCCAGTGCGGATAGATGGTTATTAACGACTGCTAATGCAGCCGGGACCAACGGCTTAACATGCCTTCCGAAGCACGGAGGAGCTCGAGATGAAAACTTTTTTTTGTGGTCATCCATCCTATGACCGGCCTTTGCGAAAGTTGCTTAACTTCAACAATCGCAAACCGAGCGCGTTTACAGCTGCGCCAACGAGCTCCTCGATACTACTATATAATGATGTACATTACAATGCAAACTTCCACCGAAAATTGGTTTGAACTAGATCTGGTATCCATAAAATATGTTTTCCTCAGGTACTACATAGCAACGCAGTCTTTAAAAAAAGTTAGCTTCTATTAAAAAGAAACATTAATAGCATTAACATAGGTAAACTAATTTGAATATGAAAGCATGACCAACAATTTGTTCCGTTAAAGTAAACTGTTCTTTAAGAACATGTTATATGGAGTGATTACTCAAATGTTCTCTTGTAGGCTTTAAATTAACACCACCTGCTTGTTTGAGGTTGTTTTCCAGTGATTAAGATATGATGTAGATATTTTCCATACAAGATCCATTTTTTTGCTTTAACTAATTGGCCGGACAAATAGAGAGTTGAGGGCTCTCATCCGGATAACCAAATCGATCAATGATCTATATTCATCAGAAGATGACGTTTTGCTTTCATTGACATAATATATATGTACAGCCACGAGTACTAATATGTATTAAACTCTGAAACCATGTCACATTGACTTTTTTGACAATTTAAACCGTAAGGCTCATGAAATGTCAAATATGATAGTGCGACAGGGTTCTGAAGTAGGTACATGATAGTGCTCATGACTGTGCACAAGTATACAGGGTGCTTCTTCTTCTCTCGTATGGGTTGTGAGGTGGATTACCAACCTCATCAACCCTGGTGTCAGGGTTATTATTAAGCCGCCAAAGGCCCCTGACATGACTCATGTAACGACTACTTACTTACATCAGTAAGTAGTAACCAGGACCAACGGCTTAACGTGCCTTCCGAAGCACGGATCATCTTATAGGGTACTAGTGGTACACCATGATTCCGAGTTGATATCAAGTGGAATTTTCCGTCGTAAAAGTATTGTCATAGACAAGCGCCATCTTTAAATTAAAAAAAATAATAGAAACAAAATGGAGTAACAAGAACGACGCGGTTTTATTTTCCCGCTCCTTATATTCATAATATATAATCAGCAAAGTTATACCAATCTACATTCTAATTTCTTATTATTTCTTCAGGTATCAGCACCGGAATGTGATCTGTTTGTGAGCGAGGGAGTGTCTAAGGTTCTGCGAGATAATGAATGATGACGTGTGAAATAAGCTTTGATATTGTTCACTCTTCGTTTAAGTATACGCAGGTTGTTAGTGACATCGTAACGATCATTTTGAGGGTTGATTCAAGCCATGATTTTGAGTTGATATCAAATTTAATTTTCCGTCGCAAAAGTATGGAACTGAAAAGAATTATAAAAAAACACCAAAATTTTTATGATTTTTCCGGCAGGAAATCCCACTTCGTATCCACTCAGAATCATCGTTTTAATCATCCTTCCAAGTTTTTGTTACGGTGTCACTAAAACCCATACGTACCCGTATGGCTGAAATGAGGGCTGAAAGCATTTGTACAGTCATGAGCAATATAATGTACTTACTTTAGGACTCTGTCGCACTAACATATTTGGCATTTAGTGAGACTTACAATTCAATTTGTCAAAAAAGTTAATGTGACATGGTACCAAAGTGTATACATATTAATGCTCGTGACCGTACGTGGTGTAAGTGACATCGCAACGAATACTAAGGAGGATGAGTTAGCTCAGATTTAATATCAAGTGCAATTTTGAATCGCAAAAGTATAGAATTGAAAATAAATGATTAAAAAATAAATAAAAATAAAATAAAATAAAAATAAAAATTGTTTATTTCAGGCAATAATATTAATTATACAACACAATTAATACACCCACCCATAATATCATTATTATTACATAATTTGTCCACTTAAATAATTAATTAATTAAATTGAAATTATTATTAATTGAAATTGTAATAATTATACATAATAATAGTAAATAAGCAATAAACTAGCCATTAAACTTTTATCTGTTATTTCATATTTATCTTGTCGCGTCCTTTTCTCCACCCGCAACCCACCACTGCTTAACATACTCACATGTAATTGAATAGATAAGTACTTATATAAAAAAATGCAATTTAAAAAATACATAGATAAAAAAACTATTTTATCGCTTGCCCCGGAACGAGTGCCTAAGACGACCACCCGATTGTACATATCGTAAACATTTTTCGAAACATGATTTATATGCCAGCCTGGACTAATTATTTGCTCGAACCATTCTGAGACCAATTTGTTCGAATACCAGATGAGAAAAATAACCGTTTGATTGTACAAAGTTCATTAGGTATATTTTTTTTACTCGAAATAATCCTGGCGACTCGATTACTCTATCCACCCTAGAGATGGCTAATCATGTGTTTAAATAATTGGGTAGTTTCTTAGGTCAAAATTAAATTTTAATAATTAAATTCTGATTAATAAATAAACAGATCAGACAGATTTAAAGGTGACAAAATAATTTACTTTATTACATTTTACTTTATTAAAATTCATAAATAAGTACGACATTTTATAACATTTTTCTATGACGTCACAGGTTGTTTTTACATACAAATGCCATAGTAATTTCGTGTTTTGACGTTTAGTAAAAGGTAAGTGATTTGACTAGTTGGAAACCACCCTATGGCGACACTTATTACCTATAGATTTGCCGCAAATGGTATTAACTACATGGTCGAACACATGGGGAGCGCTGAGGGGTCTCACCCGGTACGAAATTCAAGACAACAGGCCTGAGGGTGCCCAGTTGAGTGCGAACCTGGGCTCAGGGTGTCGTCTGAGATGATTTATTTGAAAGAATTTATCGACCCTAGTAGTACAATAGCGATGGGTCCAAAAGTGTGCTAGAGTAAATTACTTAACAGGTCACTCAATAAGTATGCTAAAATATCAAAGGAAAAAAAAATCAATAACTATTCGGTTCCCCAGCGGCATAGGTATCCCATCTTACTTGTTATTAGTATGCCGACGGTGAAGCTATTATACGGCGGTTCACATCTCAATCTAAAGGTTAACCACGTGTCTGTTACTGTCAGAGATCGCGCCCCGCTGTGCTGCGCCCGCGCGTCCTCACAAAGCGCTTGCCGCAAGGCAGGGACTGTTGCGAGTGCGGTTGTGATTTCAGCCCTCGCGGCACGGAAGTCGTGCTGCTCGCGGCGCTAGTTATACCGAGAGTTTCGTCCAATAGCCCTACGACTTCTATCTACGTAGATAGCATTCGTTGCGTCTATTGGGTAAGCCGTCGATATAATTTCCGCGACTTAGACCCCGCAGTAGCCGTATTGTGCTGGCATATCGCGCTCGATAAATAAACTCTATTGATTAGCCAATAAATTAATTCTGATATGGGTCAATTAACAAAAGCATTTAAATAACTTTATTTTAGATAATTATATAAGCGAAACTCGTGACAGCGGAAGAAGTGCTATAAAAAAATATGACAATTGGTTTTAATAATTGCTTGTTTGCCAGCACTGATGGCACGGGTGCCTAATTACCGATCTTTGAGTTCGACCAATGTACGCAGCGAATGCTGTCTATAATAGGAAAGGGACGGACGATTGACAACTATTAATTTAAATGAATGAATGAATTCTGGGCGAATAAAATAGGCATCTTGCTGACATGCAACTTTTGACGTGTGTTGCGAACTTTTTTCTCTCAAGTTACTGGCTAGTTTAAAATTTCGGAAGGGTTTTTTTTTAAATTTCTGCATAAAATTGACGTGTCTTCTACAAATGTTATGTCTGTTGATTACCCGTCCCTTTCCTTTTCGTCGGATAAGAAGAAGACAGGTATAACTTAAAATAAAATTAGATGGTGTGAGATTAGATGGTACTGGAGGGTAAAAAGGAGATATCGAAGCATTTCATAAAAAAAAACAATATTACAATTTGACATACGCGCACATAAAAGTAAGTGCGCAATGCAAACAAAATGTCTGATAGCAATATTGCTTTGATGTGGCCTTTTTAAACCTCCTGGAATCAGCCCAATTACGAGTATCTAAGTTTAGTATCTAAGTCAAAGTATTTATCAAACGCTTCGTTTTTCTTCAAACGCTGTCGCTAATCACTCGCACTGTAACGTTATAATTTGTTCTACTAAATTGTCTGTAAAACTTGCGCTTAGAATGTAATGTTTAATAACTTGTGCCATGGGAGGTTGATTGTAATTGTACTTGTTCGTGAGATCGGTTAGAACAAATAAACAATATGGATTAGAACAGAGATGGCAAACCATTTGCTTATCTGGATGAATTTTAAAAAGTATCTTCGGTGGTGCAAATATTTTTATAAATAACAAGAATTGCGCGTAAGGATACTTTTTTGTCGGTTGAAGTAAAATTAATTATTTATACAGTTTTACATTCAGCCATTACAGTAAAAACTCATTCGACTAAAACACACACATTATGACCCAAAACCAGTGAGTAAGTCAATTTAAATTATTTTTTAACATGAACAAACGAAATGGTCTATGAGGTAGTTATTTATTTTTACAAAAGGTTTACTTTTGAGCACAGTCTCAACTTTCAATACTAATAAATATATAAATAAAGTGCCTGCGGTCAAGTAAAATGTGCCACCGAAATTACGTGTCAAAAATGGTCCGTAAAAAATATCTATTTAGGTATTTCTAAATTAATTTAGGTGTAAAATCTAGTATAATAAGTAATATCTAACTATAGTATTTAGTTATTACTTGCAACATAATAATGTATATTTATTACCGTTTACAAATTATGTTGTTGTAAACCAATTAAGGACATATACCAAAGGTTGAAAATCTCTGGTTTAATAGAAGCTTAGAAGGTTATATGTGACCCCTTTGTAAGATGATACGAGGTTGTTATGATAGATCATTTGTTTTTTACATTTGGAATTCTATTGGTGCTCGGAATGATTTTAGAATGGTACAAATTGGATGAAGAATGAACGGTTTTTAACACGTAAACGAGTGATAGAAAAGAGCTGATTATGATTCGCATTGTTATTTTTATATGGAGACAGTAAAAGGGCGTATTAATTAACTATTACAACGTAACAAATACTTTATTGCGCACACAGGAAATAAAAAAAACAAAAGAGAAATAGAAAGAGTACCAAAGGCGGCGGCCTTAATGCTTATTGGTGGGCTTATTATTGTAATTTGATACCTTCAGCGCTCCCCATTTGTCCGGCCAAGTAGTTAAATGCTATCTGCGGCAAATCTACAATAAGTCACGTCAAAAAAAAAGATCTTTCTAATTGCACAACACACAAGTTCTTCCAGGCAACCCCTACCAAGAATCAGCGATACATAAACATTGATGCGGGATCATGTTCTGTTAATATGAACAATATTATTGTGTCTATTTGTTTGCTTCTATGCTGTTCTGGGAGCAAATAAAAAATATAGAACACGTTCAGCTGCTTGTCTTCCCGGGCATGTCGTAAAAACCGACAGAGGGATTGTGTCCTCTAACATGATGGACTAATGTTATGGGCGATAGGCTGATCCCTTATCACCATAAGGTTCGTCATATCCAGCTTACGACATCGTATCAACAGTAGCTGCAAGTTGTCTTTAATTACTTGTGGCTCTGCCCACCCCATTAAGGATTAGGGGCGTAAGTTTATGTATGTATATGTGTCTATTTCTCAGTTTTACATACATACATAAACTCACGCCTATTTCCCATCGGGGTAAGCAGAGACTATAGAATTCCATTTGCTTTGATCCTGACACACTTCCCTTGCTTCCTCCACATTCATCAATCGCTTCATACACGCACGCCGGTTCAGAGTAGATCGCAGAGTAGGTCGTAGTTTTCCCAGTGGAATTTCACAGAGAAATCCGAAGGGTCTGGTTGAATCTGCGGGTCAAGTGTGACTAATATAGGTCCAACAGTATCCAGCCGTGACCAATGAGCGGGAGAAATTGTAGAATACATGATTTTGATTTACCATACACATCTGTATTAAACCATGGGGTACATTTTACTAAACTAGAGATAAAGAATAATACTACGTATATAACGGTTACTCTTCGTCCCGCACCGACTCATTTCGGGCGCCAACCTCACCCCCTCTGGGTTTTACTTTAGTCTTAAATGGCCTTAAGACGCTTCTAATATAATCTTCTCAGACGGCGCCCTAAGCGGAGGTACGCGCCCAAAGATGCACCCTAAACCCTGTTGTCTTAAACTTTGTTCCAGGCGTGAGACTTTGGCGCTCTCTATTTATCCGGCAAAGCAGTTTACTTAATGCCTTTTGCGGCAAATCTACAATACAATACAATACAATACAAATACACTTTATTGCACCAAAATAAAAAGAAATAATTACAAAAAGTCATCATCATCATCAATTTAAGAGCCACGCTCTTGTCGGTGCAGCATTCTCCATGCTACTTTTTCAGGGACAAATAGGGCAGTGGTTTCCCTCTTGCCTTCCGCCCCGCAGTACTCTGTCTGACACAAGTGGGATGGCGCCCAGAGTAGTCTATTACAAAGCCATACTAGGACTCCTGTCCTCCGCCTCTGAAGAATACTGGCAATTACTGCTGCCCTCTGTCAGGTTCCAGGTTACAATAAGTCACGTCAAAAAAGAATCAATTCCTACGCACGCGCCATCAAATCACCCGGCCAATTTCACAACAAATCTCATTCTTCCATACATGATCGGCGCAGTGTCGCCATTTCTATAATGATGTGCAATAGACATAATGTTGCTATCATTGTGAGAGAGAGACGGAACACAAAGTGGTATGACGAAACGACAACTGGATATCTATTATAATAATTTTCGTAACTAGATCGGATTGGATGGATTGTGTTATGCTGGAATGAGTCATGAACATAATTTTCCCCTTTCCCCACACAAACTAAAACAGCTCTTAAATTAGTGCTCTCCTTTTCTTACAATACGTGCAAGATAGAGATGCAGCTGTCAAATTAAGTCAAAATTAACTTGGTGGTTACCCAAATCGACACCCATCTCTAACGGTGTTCAACTATACCGGGTCGGAGCCCTCAGCGCTCCCGATTTGTCCGGCCAAGTAGTTAATGCTGAGGCAAACCTATAATAGGTTACGTCAAAAAAGGTCTTCGCTGACTGGTGGAAGGAAGAATCGACGACGAATAGATGCTACTCATTCGTTTTAATAGTTCTGCTCAAAAAAGATGACAAGTTCAATCTTTGCATAAGTTGTTCTCACTTTTTCAACTTGTCATTTTGCTTCGACGTCCCAAAGTAAATCACAATAATTATAATCAATCAATCAATAATACTTTATTGCACAACAACATACACAAAGGACATAAACATACGAATAAAACAACTAAAGGCCGCCTATTGTGCTTACAATAGGCGGCCTTATTGCTAAACAGCAATTTCTGCCATGCAACCTTAGGGTGAAAGAAGATTATTCATTGGAGCACGGGCTGGTGCAATAAACATATAATGACACCAACATAACAAAAAAAAGGAATAATAAATAATATAATTACACTTATCTAAAGAAATAATATAAAAAATATAAATAAACATACACACATATATACACACATACATAAACATATATACAAATAGCCTATACAATATAATACATATAAGGAGAATAAGAAAACCACTTCCAAGTTATGCCTGCAGGAAAAGCGCCTTCACTCTTGCCCTGAAAGAGTCCAGAGAAGGAGCCCTCCTGACAGACTCAGGTAGAGAGTTCCACAACCGGACAGCCCGCAGCGTGAAAGAACAAGAATAAAAGTCAGTGGAATGGACAGGGATATTAAGGGATAAGGTGTGGGACGATCGCAAGGTACGATCAAGGACAGAGGAATATAGTTCATAGTAAGCCTTATAAATACCCGTGCCGGAACCGTGGTATAGTCCAGTTAGTAGAACGCTTGCCTCTCACTTTGAGGTCGCAGATTCGAATCTTGCACAGGCCTAAACCAATGATTGTCTTTGTTTTCGAATTCATGTTTGGATCATAAATTATGATTATCACGTGCTCAGCGCTGAAGGAAAACATCATGAGGAAACCCACATTCCCGAGAAATGCATTTTCGGAAGTATGTGATCTAACCCGTATTGGGCTGGTTTTCCCTTCGGATTGAAAGGTCAGACAGGCAGTCGCTTCTGTAAAAAACCGAACCTGTCAAATTTTCAGGTTAGGTAAGCGGGACCCTGTGAAGAACGGGATAATGCTAGGGAAATGAGTAAATAATCTTCCCTATAAATAATATGCCAATAATCTGCCTTAAATAAAAACATCCGACCATCTGCGTGTATCTTTTCGCAGATTGCTCAAGGTTCGCTGGATGTTACGATAAATAATTATTAGTGGCATTTTGCGAAATTTCAAAATTTTAGTACTGCATCTAGACAACTATATTATTATTCTGTAATATTTATTAAGGCCATCCTCGAGCAAATCTAACAAACCAGTAATATAACTTTTTAATATACTGGGTGTTAGTGACATCGTAACGAATACTGAGAGGGATGATTCAGACCATGATTCTGAGTTAATATCTAGTGGAATTTTCCGTCGCAAAATTCATGAAATTTTGAGTTTTGTTTTTAATTATTTTCAATTCCATATTGTGCTTTTAGCTGCATAGAACCCAAATTTCAATAAAAAAACAATAATGACAAATTATCGAAAATTTTCGATGTAATGGAGACAACAGCTGCTCGAACGGGTCAACGGCCACACGCACCGCGCGCCGCGCGCCCCGCTCCGCACGCCCCGCTCCGCGCGCCCCGCGCCGCACGCCGGCGGCGGCGCGGCGGCGGCGGCGCGGCCTACAAAGTAGGCACTACGAACCGATCCTATTTCTTTCTCTGTCTATCGTAAATTATAAATTTATTTTTTTAATGTAAGTACCTACGCAAAACCTCGGTACCTATCGATAGATCTTTTAGATCAATACCCATTATTGTTACAAAGCAAGACCTATCGGTACTATCGCTAGTATCGATCTAAATGTACTATCACTACTTTCGATAGTTTAGACAATTTTCAAGTTCAACAATTGATAATCTACCTATCGATAGTTCGGCAACTCCGCCGCGTAGGCAATGTCGGCATGTTCAAAGAAAAAAATTGTCCGAGAGGAGTGATCTTATTTTTCTTGTTACATGTTGGTACCGAGGTACTAAGTACATACTAAGTTATTCGTGTTTTAAATCTCATTGTTAAATCATCAGTAAAGAACTAATTAAACCTATCCTGTTCTGTGTACAATATTCATGTAACGGCTACGTGCTTACATAAGTACCTAGTAGACGGGAGCAACGACTTAACGTACCTTCCGAAGCACGGATCATTTTACTTTCGGACAATCAGGTGATCAGCCTGTAACGTCCCAACCAAAGGCCTTATAAACAGATTTTTGTGATATGTCCCCACCGGAATACGAACCCGGACCCTCCGCATCCCATCGCTCAACCACTGAACCACATAGGCCAAGAAGGTTCTAAGACATAATTAAAGGATCCTGGGACGCAAGACCTCCGAGTTAGGGCTTGTTTGATCTGTCTTGATGGATACTCGGACGTGAATAGCCTCACGGATCAAGGGCAACGCGCGCCAATAAAGTAGGCATTACGAACAGATACTAGGTATTTCTTTGAGTTGATAGGTATCAAGTGAAGTTTCCTGTCGCAAAATTCATAAAAAAAATAGATTTTTTCAGTCCCATATTGTGTTTTAAGCTGCATAGAACGCACATTTAAAATAAACAAATAAAAATTACTAATTATTAAATTTTATCAATGTCATCAATAATAATAATAACGTATCTACAACTTCAGCTATGCGCAGGTGAATAGCCGGCGCACGGGTCAAGGGCAACGCTCGCCAATAAAGTAGGCATACGAACAGATACTATTTCTTTCTCTGTCACTTGCACCATAA
Organism: Pectinophora gossypiella; assembly: GCF_024362695.1. Lineage (NCBI taxonomy): Eukaryota > Metazoa > Arthropoda > Insecta > Lepidoptera > Gelechiidae > Pectinophora > Pectinophora gossypiella. The sequence goes on from NC_065422.1 coordinate 4,180,812, forward strand.
ACATACTTCTCTCTCTCTGTCTAGTCGTCGGCTCGACTCGGCCGCGGCCGGCGCGTCGTCGGCGCGCCTTTGATGCTTTGCGCTAACGCCGCCGCGCGCTTCCGCTCAGTCGAATACTAAGCTTGACCCGAATCGCGTGATGTTTTTCGAGGATATTTTTTTCGTGTTTGTGAGTGTTTTGTGTTTGTTTTATTCTGTAAATGAGTAGTGTCGACTATGATGATAGATCATAGACCATTTACTGCACAAAAGTATGGAAGATTGTTGATGTTTATTAAAGAGCAAGGTGTTGTGTTCGTGAGTGCGTGTGATACCTACCTACCGCGGAGGAAACGCGATGTTGCATACCTACGTGACGTGACATGTTCTAGGGTACCTACCTAGGTACTTCATCCGAAGGAATAACAATTAAGGTAAGGCAAGAGTAGGGTTTTTATTGTTAATAAGTTAGGAACGTTTTAATAACTGGTAGGTAGGTACCGTGCGTGAAAAATCGTGGCAGTAGGTGTTCTACTTCAACAAACTCAACATTTTTAAACGTTGCACCACTAAGCATCTAAATACAAGAGAATGAAAACTCCTACCTAGATACAACATCGTATCACGCACGCACGCGTAACGTAGTCGTGCGTAGGTTTAACGTCTGTGTGCCGCGTTGTTCGACTTACATTGCGGCACAGTAAAAATTCAAAATCTTAATTAAACATTTGCGACAAGAAAAACACCCACCATCGTTTTTAGTACAATCAAATAGGCGTTCCATTTTTTTTTTCGTTACGATGTCCCTAACACCCTGTATATTTAGTATTTACTGTCTCGTTTCAGCATAACACCATCGTCGACAAGCGGGGACAAATCCAGAAAATGGCTGCGAAACAGAATTATTGTCAGCCGCGCATAATAGAATATGTGACGCTTTCTCGTGGTCGTACAATGTCGTAGCATGCACTGCAGTGCAAACTTAGGGGCACAAAAGTTAAAAGATAGAAATAAGAACAAACAATAAAGAAAATATTTAAATGAAAACAAGGAAAACTAAAAAGGGACAGGGGAAGGGAAGGGATAATGAAATGAAAAATGAAAAATGTTTTTATTACCAGAAAACAATACAAAGAAATACTTAAATAATAAAGAAATACTTTTAACCGCTTCCCGATGTAACCTTTTCGCGGAATAATTTATTATTGTTCGATAGCAGTACAACTGTGTAAAATTAAAACTAGAGTTAATTTCACTTGGGAAAGTTGACGATGACGAATTATGTGACTCAACCCTGATAGAGTTTCCAGGCATGAATATGTATACCTATTACAAATACAAGCTATAAAAACATCTAAATCATTTATCTTAAGTGCAATTTTCACTAACGAAATTGGCTAGACCATTATAGCCTATCACGTTGGTCCAACAGAAAGCTCGGTAAGATGTGCGTACTTAGTTCATCTTGGGATGGATGTATCTCTGACTACCCCAATTGGGATATAGTCATGAGATTCTAGCCTTTAAGCCGTTGGTTCTGGTTTGTATTTACTGATGTAAGTTAGTAGTCATTACATGAGCCATGTCCGAAGTCTTTGGCGGGTAATAGTAACCCTGACAGCAGGGCTAATGAGGTTAGCATTCCACCTCACAACCTATACGATAGCAGAGAAGAGAATCTCTTTTTGTTGACTTGTTAGCCAAAATTCTATACATTTTTTGTCCCAGCAAGTGTACACTCCTGACCGACCGTCACGTCCGAACCAATCACAGGTATTATCGCTCCGTGACATCATCAGCGCCATCTTGGTCACGTCATTTGTCAAGACGGCTGGGAGACAATTTCCTTGCGGAATCTAAATTGGAAAGCGATATGGTTTCATGAAAAATTCTTAGGTTCAATTTCAAAGTGTAGTTATCCAATCGCATTGGAGATTGTAATGTAGGTTTGAAAATGGAATGGAATTTGGAATCGGTGATCTCATCATCATCAGCCCAATAACGTCCCCACTGCTTGGGCACGGGCCTTCCCTTTAGATGGATAGGGAGATCGGACCCTAAAACCATCACGCGGGCCCATTGCGGATTGATGGTTATTAACGACTGCAGTTAGATGGTTATTAATGCAGCCGGGATCAACGACTTAACGTGCCTTCCGAAGCACGGAGGAGCTCGAGATGAAAACTTAAACTCTCGAGATGAAATCGGTGATCTACTCGTCCCAAAACAAAGACTCCATCTATATATCATCATCATCTCCGTAGCATTATCCCGTATTTCGTAGGGCCCTCTTACCTACAAAGTACAAAATCTCCATCTATCTATCTATTATATCTATCCGTTCGTTTTATTGTCAAGATTAATATTGTTTTTTTAAATAAAGTAGGTTCGCGTTCGACCACAATCTCACCTGATGGTAAGTGACGATGTGGTCTTCCGGTAGCCAACTCGTTCTATTTTTATCTTATTCGCTCTTTTAGAAATTATCGGCTAGCTGACTACAAGGAAAAATGTTATTTATTGATTTTAAATAATGAATGAAAATATAATCCCAACAAAAACATTTTCATGTAAAATGTTACCAAGACGAGATATCGTATCGACTACAATGTCAAAAAGTTATCAGATCTCATTTAGAGCCAAGCTCCTAACTCTACACGGGGATAACTATATACAAACCCAATGTTCACAAATTCTACATGTTAGGTTAAATATAAGGCTTGTCCGTTTCAAAAAATCAACGAAACGTTTCGAGAAAATGTAGGTAGTGCCCTCGCACTTGCGCTTGGCTTTGCTCGTCTTGGCGGGGGCACTCCCGTGCCCCCAGATATAAAGAATATTGAATAAAGAAAGTTGAATATTGCATTTTACCCAGACAAAGCCTGATTGAGTCGCTAAATATAATATTAAAGTAACATTCTTTGAAACTGTTAATACAACAACGATAAAATCTACCCAACCATTTAAAAGTATTTAGTATCTACCTTCAATCGCTTATCTTCGTAAATCTACAGACTAGAAATATATTCACAGGCACAGTTTCAACATGTACTAGGTACCTAACACTAGATTCATCATAGTATGAATCTGCGATATGGTTATCTCCATACGCCATCTGAAGTCGCTCTTTTATCCCGCCGAGCTGTCAGGTGGAGTAAGATGGAGTACTGACCAGTTGGGTACTAAGAATGCAATATTGCAGCTTGGTCTGGATAAGTACTTAGGTTAGGTATATAACTTTACATCTATATCCATAATAAGTAATAGGTACACACATACAAGTCACGCCTATTTCCCACCGGGCTAAGCAGGCGAGGTAAGCTGACATACTTCTCTTGCTTCCTCCACGTTCGTTTCGTTTTATACACGCACTCGGTTCAAAGTAGATCGTACCGAACCTTTTCTAAGGACATCTCAAATTTGGTCAATGCAAGTCCTTCTAGGTCTTCTTCTGCCAGCCCTACCACAAACCTTCATAATAAGTAATATTATATTAATTATTATTTTTATTTATTTAGTGCAATGACTAACACTGTTGGCTCGACATTATAGACCACCACCACCTATCATGTTGGTCTAACAGAAAGCTCGGTCAGGGTACTTAGTTCATCTTGAATCGGATGTACGACTATATCCCAAAGGTTGCCTGGAAGAAATTGCTGCATGAACAATAAGGCCGCCTGTTGTGCCTTTCTGTATCTGTTGCAACAGATACATGCATTTATTTTTATATATTATTATGATATCCAAGGCATGAGAAAGTAGGAAATTATCACGTTTAAGTTATATAGCCCATCTATTATTTTTTTGGGGGAACGCAGCCCGGAATGTAACTCATTAGTAAAATAAGTGGCGATGTAAGTAGGACTAGATAGATAGATACAGAAATAAGGATATGTCCTATATCTGTATCTTGTGTCCATTGTGCTCAATAAAGTATTTTATCTATGTGTCTATCTTGTTAGTTACATTATATTTAAAAACTATGTTAGTCATTATTTATTAAAACATAACATATCATAAGAGTAAGACATCTATACGAAAAGCTCCAAACAGTAAGCTCAGTGAAGTGTGGGTACCTACTCAGTTCATAATTTTATCAAAAATGTCTGTAAATTATCTTACCTACCTATCAAAAATTTTGGCGCTGTCCGCCCTGTTAAGGATCGTAAGCTATCTTAGTATGTATGTATAGTTATACCTACTACATGGTAGGTAAGTAGGTACGTAATTTTAAGATCAGAATTACAATTATCATAATGAAATAAAAACAAGAAAAAGCTAACGCGCCATCTGACGCAAATTTGCAGAACTACGATAGACGACGATGTCCATCGTGGAGGATTCTAAATACTGCTACCAAGCAACTAAGAAATTCCCTAAAAATTCACTAGATGGCAGTTCATACAGAACAGAATTGTTAAGTAAGCAGTTCGTATTTGTTCTTAAAGGTGGCGCTGTTTCATATTAGTTCTTTTAGAATATAATAGATGGCAGTATTACAATTAGTAACTTTTACGTCGCTAGATGTCACTACCAGTATAAAATAATGGGTGAGTTCTTTATTTTGAAATAAACTTCAGCGGTAAATTATATTAATTATTTATTATTTTTCTTTTTTATATTAACATTTCATAATAAAAATACGGTGTATCATAAACCTATCGACAGGTTAACAGGTGCTTTTACTTTTTCCTTGTTATTTTATAATACATAATAGGTATTTCTAATATTAAATAGTTTTATATTTTAGCAGTAATTTATTTTGTTACGTCTACTGTTACATTTACTAGTAACTTTATCACGCAGTTTCAAATAGGGAATAGATAAGACTTCGCCTCCTGCTTTATTTTTCTTTTTCTGTGAAAGACGAAACTGGGACGATTGAAATCACCGCAATCGGGCATAGAGCAACACGGACCTCCGTTACAATCGGGGCCCTGGATATTTTCGCTAAATAAGTACCTTAGAATTATTAGGTAGGTAATAGCTTTTGCGATATTTTATTTTCAAGTATTATTTTATTTTTAACCGCCTCCGTGGTTCAGTGGTTGAGCGTTGTGCTCACGATCCGGAGGTCCCGGGTTCGAATCCCGGTGGTGACAAATCACAAAAAATCACTTTGTGATCCCTATGGTTAGGACATTACAGGCTGGTCACCTTATTGTCCAAAAGTAAGATGATCCGTGCTTCGGTAGGCACGTTAAGCCGTTGGTCCCGATTACTACTTACAGATGTAAGTACATTATAAGAGTCATGTCAGGGGCCTATGGCGGCTCAACAATATCCCCTGACACTAGGGTTGATGGGGGTGGTAATCCACCTCACAACCCACACGATAGAAGATTTTCAAGTGTCAATAAATAATTACTTATCTACATTCTTACTCAAATCCTCATTGACAGTCATCTCTTCCTACCAACATACCAGCTCCTAAATCCATGCATACCAAGAACACTTAGGAGCGAATCTCCAGCGAACCCTTGACATTGCGATCGTGTCAGCCAACTACCAAGCACCAAGATTACTAAAGCAAGACGACACATGGCGAAGGTATTTCAATCAAATCACACGGATACCAATCAAAGGCATTCCTACTTGGTTTCCTTGCCGACGAGACGTGATGGCACTTATTGGCCTTCGTAACACATTAGTTTCAAATTCGCTCGCAACTATTGTAGGACGGGGGTGATCATAGTACAAGAAAACCAGCGAGGTTAAAATGGCCACATGGAATATTGTATAATGGCAATATTGCTTTTTGACATTTCTTTGCATTGCTCACTTATTTTAATATGCGCAAATGTCAAAATGCAATATTGCTTTCTTAGATGAATTATTTTGCTTCGATGTGGCCATTTTAGCAAGGTTATCCCAGCTGACGTCATCCTACCCTGCGTTGCCATTTTATAAAATATAAGTTACCCACGACCAACGTTTTTATATTTACTTTGCAAGGAAATTTTTAACGTAAAAGATTTATTAACAGTTTTAATGATTTTTATATATGTGACAAGTAATAGTAATTGAATACATTAGTCAGTAATTTCACTTAAACAAAAGTAAAATTTACGTTCTTGGAATGTTGGAGATAGGTAACAATTTAATGTGTTTTAATTATCTAATAGTTTATTTTTTGTTAAGATCATTTTTAGATAGGTATTTTATTTTAACAAAATAACAATGCGATATTTATCTGTTTATTACATTCACAACACCCCAAAACACTGGCGGCCATGATTGAGCTCCGTATGACGTCATATTTTACAAAATAAACGAAAACTATCCCAGGTTTCAAGTTATACTGTTTGACAGTTTCTTTATTTGTGGAAATGTGACGTCACTGGGCAAAATGTCACGTGACCAACCGTTTTCGCGCGAAATTTGATTTTGTTTTGGTTTTCCCCGAAGGGTAAGGCAAAGGGAACTATGCCCATACCGCCATGTCTTACGTATTTTTTTTTCTTGATGATTGATGAAATGATGAAGGGTGATGATGATGAAACCTAAGCCCCCACCCTCGGAGTAGACTCCTACTCCGAACCCCAAACGAATTAACTCAAAAGTCCGCATAAACTTTCGAGTTATGAAGCGGCTTCTTGACACGAAGCGAAAATAGGCAGATACACTTTGTTTATTGAATACTCCGATATAATAACACTCGCGAATGTCTTCCGACTAACTTAATGCGATCATTAACCACAAAACACCACTTCGTATTAATTATTTAGATTATTCAATGAAGAAAGCAACTGTCCCGTTCCCGTTTCCCGCCAAAAAGCCGCGCGAAATTTGATGTTAATAAAGAAAAATATGTTTTTTTTATAAAGAAAAATATTATGTTTTTTTATTTGTATTATATAAAGCTTTTTAGATTAAATAAAATATTTTAAGCGGTATAAAATAGGCGTTTGTAATTTTTAAAATACCTAGGTATTCGAAAACTGTCAAGTAGCCAATTTGAACATTATAGAATCGCATCTGTTTTCTATTGCAGTCAGCCACTTTTGGTGCGAACTAACTTAATGCAAAGTCCTAAGATAGAAATGAAAAACAGTATGATGATAGGTAATCGGCCTTACAATGGTCCATCATGTTAGATAATATATGACAACCTTTGTCGGTTTTTACGACACACCCGGGAAATAGGAAATTACACAGCCGTATGCGTCCTATGCTTTTTATTCACTCCGGTTCAAGTTGAAGAAAGGTTTAAAAGGAAAAATATAATTTCTTAGATGTGAGATATGATACCATCTATTAGTAACATAATATGTATGATGTAAACTTCTATTTCAGTTTAGGATTTATATTGTACTTGTTGCGCGTAGAGGTTAGGTAGGTATTTGCTAATTAATTAAGCAACACATTGATCTAAACCTAACAGTAGCTACAACCACGAATAACTTTCATATTTTTTTCTTTTTCACCCGTCCCATACTATAGCGAGCTCTGTAATTCTTTTTACGCATGATAAAATTTTAAATAGCACTTTCGAAACGTAAAAATATTTTCTGTTCATAAGATTAATTCCCTTGCCGCAAACACAGCACTGAAGAGTTCTTCAACCTTCGAGTGGCCCGAGCGAAATGAGCAGACCACTTAGACGTTATAACAAACCTCTCCACTCCAAGATATCCTCGTTCAGTAGGAAACTTTTCTATCTAAAATACTTTTATAATACACTGCAAGAGATTCCCGCCACAAAAATAAATAAAATTACAAGTAAAAAATGGATTAGAAAAAGCCTGTTCATAAATGCACGGAAAAAGCAAATAAATAAAAATGATATTAAAATTAAAACTACATTTTTAATTCCCGAACGAACGCGCGGGAGCAGTGAACTTTTTAAAAAAGTTCATAAAGGTCACATATCAACGCGCGTTCGAATAGGCCAGTTAGAACGCGTGCGAAATCAAAAGAGTAATAATTTTGAAATAATAAAATTCTTTTTCCGAATATTTTCCATAGAAACTAAAATAACAATTGTGAAAAAATCCTTGTTTGACGTGAACCGCTTATTATGTTTTGAAAAAAGTTGAAAAATCGTGGTTAATAAAAGATGTTTTCCGATGAGGAAATAAAAGAAATCCCAGATAGCAGTTTCATGCGACCGGGCGACGAGATTATAAGGTTCGATCTTATTTTGTTGGAAAACAAAAGTATACTCGGCCATGTCGATTTGATGTTGTGTCACGCTACTTTTTTGTTTAAGAACAATTGATTATTCCTTCATTGTGTTGTTTCAGTATTCGTGAAGTGTGTCTTACTGACAAGTTTGACAAAAAGGACTTGGGATTTAATGGTGAATCTTTGCTGACCAACTCTGTGAAAAATGAAGTGAGTCTCCCATAATGCATTTACTATGTTTAAGACTGAGAAACCCCACTCAGGGAAGTCATATGTGTAGTGCTTTAATGATTATCAGCGGTCTGTATGACAGTTTTTAAATCCCGCGCATTTTGGAGTCATGTCATTCTCCAGGTGTTTAGGTCCGTGAGGTAGAGAGTATATTTTGGACCTTCACAGTCATGGGATACTGAAAATATAGTACAGAATTACCACACCATGGACATACTTTAGTAACTTAGGTAGTAGATTCTACTGCGGGAAAGTAATTACGTCTGTTTACAACTTCAAAACTTTACAGCTTTGAAATGTAAGTGCCCAGTTAAGAGATTTTTCTAAATATTTTTATTTTGGTGCAATAAAGTACTTAACATCATAGAAGGAAAAAAAGGGGTAGATATAGGAGAACATTTATGAAACATATGAAAGAGAAGGTGCAGGTCGTGTCGTATCAGAAGGTGAAGGATTTGGCGGGAAGAAGAGAGGAATGGCGATTACTTCACCGACAGCGCAGCTCTTAAATAAAGAGAAATAGAGAAAGTACTTATAAGTATTTGTACTGCATTGTATTGTAATAGGTAGCTGTTGGTATAGGTAATATTACTTATTACAGGCTTTATGTAATTATTATTATTTTATTTATTTATTATTATGTTTTAAAATGATCAAGCATGCAGCATGCATAATAATTCTAAGAACAAGCGACCGAACTTTTTTTAAGTCTTATTTATCTGATAATCGTACAGTCAGTATTGGCAGACAGAAAATTATACTACTTATAACAAAATTTATAACTAGCTTTCTGCCGCGACTTCAGTTATTACAGTATATAGGTACGCTATGGTACTTTTTGTCCCTGTGTACCGCGTGCCATAGATTATATGGATTGCGGTATCACTTTCAATCTGAGAAATGTAATTTCCTCCATAGCTGGACGTCCACCGCTCTTTTTTCCGGGACGGCTTCTTCCCCGAGGGCTTGGAGCAGCCACAAGCAAGGTTCGCGTGGACCGAGGAAGATGGCAATATTGCCTCGCTGGTCTCCGAGCCTGGGTTCGGTACCACGGGGCAGACCACCTTCGGGAAAGACCTGGATGCTGCCCTGAAGAGTGAGATGAAGGTAAGAACGACTTCATAAATCGTAGATACAAGAAAACAACTTACACGCAACAACCTGCATCCACTCTTGATAAGTAGGTAGTCATAATTTAATACTTACAATACAATATAGGTACGATACAGAATATAATTTATTGCAAACGTCCACAAGAGAACAGCTGGCGTTATTGTTAAGTAGTAATCTCATAATAATAATAACACATACATAACATAACATCACACCTATACCTATAACCGCGACGGGCTAGGCAGAGGTATATAGTATTTCCACTTAGTTCTCCCAGCTATGTTTAAGTTCCATATAATTGGCGACGAACCTATTATATTCTTTAAAAAATAATCTCAGTACTAACCAAATGATAAATATTACTTCTGCTTCTTCTATCGTGTGGGTTGAGATGAATTACCGACGACGTCGCCATGTCTGTAGCCCTGGTATCGGGGTTATTATTGAGCCGCTAAAGGTCACTAAAATTGTGTATTAAATATTACTTGCTCACAGGAAGCGGACACATCAAGTGCGGTGTTCCAACCCAGCAAGTCTCGCAACGGACTGACGTTCACCAGGAAACCATATGTGGAGCCACACCTCGTGTCCTCTACCTCCTCAGGACCTGGCAGTAAGTCTTTACTCCTTCATCATAGTTTTCTTCCAGGCTTACCACCTTACCAACAAAAATAAAAGAATGAAACGCATGTTGTAAGTATCTGAGAACCAAGCATAGCTCAATCGAATAATTTGATAATTCGCTTCAGCCAGCAGTGGCCATTTAATGATACATCATTCTGAAAAAAAAGCATCCGCCGCTAGGGAACGCAATCCCGATCTCGCAGGATACGGGATCTCGTCTAATTTTTCGGGATCAATCCCGAAGCATAATATGACGAGTTCCCATTCGAGATTGACGTCATTTGCATTATCTTAGTGTTTAGAAGAGAATTTTAGTACAACTTGAATGGCAAGTTCTTTAGTACATTATATTATACATTACATTACATACATACACATTACACATACATTACATTACATACATTACTTTTACATTATTTTTATTATTATTTTTTGTATATTTATTTATTTATTATGGTGCATCAACAACCGTACATACACAAACAAACAAAATAGAATACACAAAGCAATTGTATATAATTGAAAAAATTGTATGGAAAAGTTCCGGTATACCTGCCAATTACCTATAGACGCACACAACACTGATAATAAAAAGTAGAAACTAAAGTTAACAAATTAAAAAGAACAATAATTGAAAATAAAATTTTAAAAAGAAATAACATAGATCGTGTAAGATTTCTTTGAACAACGTTTAAATTGTATGAAAAAAAGAAAACGAAAACTAAAATTATATATTTCTTGCAGTAGAGTAACTATCATTTCGATGCCACAATGACTTGAGACAAAAAATATAAAACTATTTTGATTAAACTTGAAAGTCAAGTAGATGTACTAAAAGCAAGAAGCGTTCATGTTTCAACTAAAGTACTATCCTAAAGCACTCTGCTAAACACTAAGATAATGTGAATCGGGATTAAAGCTCAGGATAGGGCGATTTG